>NC_060128.1:0-245000 GCF_021461395.2 Schistocerca americana
TCAAGTTCATATAAGAACGTAGCATTTTATTTCCAAAGTGTAGTAAATATTGGTTTTCCCACAGAAGGGTGATTGCAATACAAGACTGCAATTTTCATTTGCCCATCAAGTGGGCTTTTGTTGGAAATGACACACCACCAGCAGCATGTTGTTCACGACAGGGGGGGTGGGAGGGGGTATGGCGAACGGAAGAGGGCAAGTTGTTGTTCTATTGGTATGTACTCAGGCTTTATAGTGTTTTAAAGAATGTTCGTTCAAGTTCATAAAGAACGTAGCATTTTATTTCCAAAGTGTAGTAAATCTTTGTTTTCCCACAGAAGGGTGATCGCCATACAAGTCTGCATTTTTCATTTGCCATCAAGTGGGCTTTTGGTGGATATGACTTACCACCAGCAGCATGTTGTCCACAAACAGGGGGCGCGGGAGGGGGGGGGGGCGAACGGAAGAGGGCAAGTTGTTCTTCTATTGGTATGTACTCAGGCTTTATAGTGTTTTAAAGAATGTTTGTTCAAGTTCATATGAGAACGTAGCATTTTATTTCCAAAGTGTAGTAAATATTGGTTTTCCCACAGAAGGGTGATTGCAATACAAGACTGCAATTTTCATTTGCCGATCAAGTGGGCTTTTGTTGGAAATGACACACCACCAGCAGCATGTTGTCCACGACAGGGGGGGTGGGAGGGGGTATGGCGAACGGAAGAGGGCAAGTTGTTCTTCTATTGGTATGTACTCAGGCTTTATAGTGTTTTAAAGAATGTTCGTTCAAGTTCATATAAGAACGTAGCATTTTATTTCCAAAGTGTAGTAAATATTGGTTTTCCCACAGAAGGGTGATCGCCATACAAGTCTGCAATTTTCATTTGCCCATCAAGTGGGCTTTTGGTGGATATGACATACCACCAGCAGCATGTTGCCACAACAGGGGGGGTGGGAGGGGGTGGGGGCGAACGGAAGAGGGCAAGTTGTTCTTCTATTGGTATGTACTCAGGCTTTATAGTGTTTTAAAGAATGTTCGTTGAAGTTCATATAAGAACGTAGCATTTATTTCCAAAGTGTAGTAAATATTGGTTTTCCCACAGAGGGTGATTGCAATACAAGACTGCAATTTTTATTTGCCCATCAAGTGGGCTTTTGTTGGAAATGACACACCACCACCAGCATGTTGTCCACGATAGGGGGTGTGGGAAGGGGTATGGCGAACGGAAGAGGGCAAGTTGTTCTTCTATTGGTATGTACTCAGGCTTTATAGTGTTTTAAATCATGTTCGTTCAAGTTCATATAAGAACGTAGCATTTTATTTCCAAAGTGTAGTAAATATTGGTTTTCCCACAGAAGTGTGATTGCAATACAAGACTGCAATTTTCATTTGCCATCATGTGGGCTTTTGTTGGAAATGACACACCACCAGCAGCATGTTGTCCACGACAGGGGGGGTGGGAGGGGGTATGGCGAACGGAAGAGGGCAAGTTGTTCTTCTATTGGTATGTACACAGGCTTTATAGTGTTTTAAGAATGTTCGTTCAAGTGTATATAAGAATGTAGCATTTTATTTCCAAAGTGTAGTAAATATTGGTTTTCCCACAGAAGGGTGATTGCAATACAAGAGTGCAATTTTCATTTGCCCTTCAAGTGGGCTTTTGTTGGGAATGACATACCACCAGCAGCATGTTGTCCACAACAGGGGGGGTGGGAGGGGTTGGGGCGAACGGAAGAGGGCAAGTTGTTCTTCTATTGGTATGTACTCAGGCTTTATAATGTTCGTTCAAGTTTATATGAGAACGTAGCATTTTATTTCCAAAGTGTAGTAAATATTGGTTTTCCCACAGAAGGGTGATTGCAATACAAGACTGCAATTTTCATTTCCCCATCAAGTGGGCTTTTGTTGGAAATGACACACCACCAGCAGCATGTTGTCCACGACAGGGGGGGTGGGAGGGGTATGGCGAACGGAAGAGGGCAAGTTGTTCGTCTATTGGTATGTACTCAGGCTTTATAGTGTTTTAAGGAATGTTCGTTCAAGTTCATATAAGAACGTAGCATTTTATTTCCAAAGTGTAGTAAATATTGGTTTTCCCACAGAAGGGTGATCGCCACACAAGTCTTGCAATTTTCATTTGCCATCAAATGGGATTTTGGTGGATATGACATACCACCAGCAGCATGTTGTCCACAACAGGGGGGGTGGGAGGCGGTATGGCGAACGAAGAGGGCAAGTTGTTCTTCTATTGGTATGTACTCAGGCTTTATAGTGTTTTAAAGAATGTTTGTTCAAGTTCATATAAGAACGTAGCATTTTATTTCCAAAGTGTAGTAAATATTGGTTCTCCCACAGAAGGGTGATTGCAATACAAGTCTGCAATTTTCATTTGCCCATCAAGTGGGCTTTTGTTGGAAATGACATACCACCAGCAGCATGTTGTCCACGACAGGGGGGGTTGGAGGGGGTGGTGCGAACGGAAGAGGGCAAGTTGTTCTTCTATTGGTATGTACTCAGGATTTATAGTGTTTTAAAGCATGTTCGTTCAAGTTCATATAAGAACATAGCATTTTATTTCCAAAGTGTAGTAAATATTGGTTTTCCCACAGAAGGGTGATTGCAATACAAGACTGCAATTTCATTTGCCGATCAAGTGGGCTTTTGTTGGAAATGACACACCACCAGCAGCATGTTGTCCAAGACAGGGGGGGTGGGAGGGGGTATGGCGAACGGAAGAGGGCAAGTTGTTCTTCTATTGGTATGTACTCAGGCTTTATAGTGTTTAAAGAATGTTCGTTCAAGTGTATATAATAATGTAGCATTTTATTAACAAAGTGTAGTAAATATTGGTTTTCCCACAGAAGGGTGATTGCAATACAAGACTGCAATTTTCATATGCCCATCAAGTGGGCTTTTGTTGGAAATGACACACCACCAGCAGCATGTTGTCCACGACAGGGGGGGTGGGAGGGGGTATGGCGAACGGAAGAGGGCAAGTTGTTCTTCTATTGGTGTGTACTCAGGCTTTATAGTGTTTTAAAGAATGTTCGTTCAAGTTCATATAAGACGTAGCATTTTATTTCCAAAGTGTAGTAAATATTGGTTTTCCCACAAAAGGGTGATCGCCATACAAGTCTGCAATTTTCATTTGCCCATCAAGTGGGCTTTTGGTGGATATGACACACCACCGGCAGCATGTTGTCCACAACAGGGGGGGGTGAGAGGGGGTGGGGCGAACGGAAGAGGGCAAGTTGTTCTTCTATTGGTATGTACTCAGGCTTTATAGTGTTTTAAAGAATGTTCGTTCAAGTTCATATAAGAACGTAGCATTTTCTTCCAAAGTGTAGTATATATTGGTTTTCCCACAGAAGGGTGATTGCAATACAAGACTGCAATTTTTATTTGCCCATCAAGTGGGCTTTTGTTGGAAACTACACACCACCAGCAGCATGTTGTCCACGACAGGAGGGGGTGGGGAGGGGGTATGGCGAACGGAAGAGGGGAAGTTGTTCCTCTATTGGTATGTACTCAGGCTTTATAGTGTTTTAAAGAATGTTCGTTCAAGTTCATATAAGAACGTAGCATTTTATTTCCAAAGTGTAGTAAATATTGGTTTTCCCACAGAAGGGTGATTGCAATACAAGAGTGCAATTTTCATTTGCCCATCAAGTGGGCTTTTGTTGGAAATGACACACCACCAGAAGCATGTTGTCCCACGACAGGAGGGTGGGAGGGGGTGGGGCGAACGGAAGAGGGCAAGTTGTTCTTCTATTGGTATGTACTCAGGCTTTATAGTGTTTTAAAGAATGTTCGTTCAGTTCATATATGAACATAGCATTTTATTTCCAAAGTGTAGTAAATCTTTGTTTTCCCACAGAAGGGTGATCGCCATACAAGTCTGCAATTTTCATTTGCCCATCAAGTGGGCTTTTGGTGGATATGACATACCACCAGCAGCATGTTGTCCACAACAGGGGGGGTGGGAGGGGGTGGGGCGAACGGAAGAGGGCAAGTTGTTCTTCTATTGGTATGTACTCAGGCTTTATAGTGTTTTAAAAAATGTTCGTTCAAGTTCATATGAGAACGTAGCATTTATTTCCAAAGTGTAGTAAATATTGGTTTTCCCACAGAAGGGTGATTGCAATACAAGACTGCAATTTTCATTTCCCCATCAAGTGGGCTTTTGTTGGAAATGACACACCACCAGCAGCATGTTGTCCACGACAGGGGGGTTGGGAGGGGGAATGGCGAACGGAAGAGGGCAAGTTGTTCGTCTATTGGTATGTACTCAGGCTTTATAATGTTTTAAGGAATGTTCGTTCTAGTTCATATAAGAACGTAGCATTTTATTTCCAAAGTGTAGTAAATATTGGTTTTCCCACAGAAGGGTGATCGCCACACAAGTCTGCAATTTTCATTTGCCCATCAAATGGGCTTTTGGTGGATATGACATACCACCAGCAGCATGTTGTCCACAACAGGGGGGGTGGGAGGCGGTATGGCGAACGGAAGAGGGCAAGTTGTTCTTCTATTGGTATGTACTCAGGCTTTATAGTGTTTTAAAGAATGTTTGTTCAAGTTCATATAAGAACGTAGCATTTTATTTCCAAAGTGTAGTAAATATTGGTTCTCCCACAGAAGGGTGATTGCAATACAAGTCTGCAATTTTTCATTTGCCCATCAAGTGGGTTTTGTTGGAAATGACACACCACCAGCAGCATGTTGTCCACGACAGGGGGGTGGCAGGGGTGGTGCGAACGGAAGAGGGCAAGTTGTTCTTCTATTGGTATGTACTCAGGCTTTATAGTGTTTTAAAGCATGTTCGTTCAAGTTCATATAAGAACATAGCATTTTATTTCCAAAGTGTAGTAAATATTGGTTTTCCCACAGAAGGGTGATTGCAATACAAGACTGCAATTTTCATTTGCCGATCAAGTGGGCTTTTGTTGGAAATGACACACCACCAGCAGCATGTTGTCCAAGACAGGGGGGGTGGGAGGGGGTATGGGCGAACGGAAGAGGGCAAGTTGTTCTTCTATTGGTATGTACTCAGGCTTTATAGTGTTTTAAAGAATGTTCGTTCAAGTGTATATAAGAATGTAGCATTTTATTTCCAAAGTGTAGTAAATATTGGTTTTCCCACAGAAGTGTGATTGCAATACAAGACTGCAATTTTCATATGCCCATCAAGTGGGCTTTTGTTGGAAATGACACACCACCAGCAGCATGTTGTCCACGACAGGGGGGGTGGGAGGGGGTATGGCGAACGGAAGAGGGCAAGTTGTTCTTCTATTGGTATGTACTCAGGCTTTATAGTGTTTTAAAGAATGTTCGTTCAAGTTCATATAAGAACGTAGCATTTTATTTCCAAAGTATAGTAAATATTGGTTTTCCCACAAAAGGGTGATCGCCATACAAGTCTGCAATTTTCATTTGCCAATCAAGTGGGCTTTGGTGATATGACACACCACCAGCAGCATGTTGTCCACAACAGGGGGGGGGTGGGAGGGGGTGGGGCGAACGGAAGAGGGCAAGTTGTTCTTCTATTGGTATGTACTCAGGCTTTATAGTGTTTTAAAGAATGTTCGTTCAAGTTCATATAAGAACGTAGCATTTTATTTCCAAAGTGTAGTATATATTGGTTTTCCCACAGAAGGGTGATTGCAATACAAGGTTGCAATTTTCATTTGCCCATCAAGTGGGCTTTTGTTGGAAATAACACACCACCAGCAGCATGTTGTCCACGACAGGGGGGGGGGGGGGTGGGAGGGGGTATGGCGAACGGAAGAGGGGAAGTTGTTCCTCTATTGGTATGTACTCAGGCTTTATAGTGTTTTAAAGAATGTTCGTTCAAGTTCATATAAGAACGTAGCATTTTATTTCCAAAGTGTAGTAAATATTGGTTTTCCCACAGAAGGGTGATTGCAATACAAGACTGCAATTTTCATTTGCCCATCAAGTGGGCTTTTTGTAGGAAATGACACACCACCAGCAGCATGTTGTCCACGACAGAGGGGGTGGGAGGGGGTATGGCGAACGGAAGAGGGCAAGTTGTTCTTCTATTGGTATGTACTCAGGCTTTATGGTGTTTTAAAGAATGTTCGTTCAAGTTCATATAAGAACGTAGCATTTTATTTCCAAAGTGTAGTAATATTGGTTTTCCCACAGAAGGGTAATCGCCATACAAGACTGCAATTTTCATTTGCCCATCAAGTGGGCTTTTGTTGGAAATGACACAACACACGCAGCATGTTGTCCACGACAGGGAAGATGGGAGGGGGTATGGCAAACGGAAGAGGGCAAGTTGTTCCTCTGTTGGTATGTACTCAGGCTTTATAGTGTTTTAAAGAATGTTCGTTCAAGTTCATATAAGAACATAGCATTTTATTTCCAAAGTGTAGTAAATCTTTGTTTTCCCACAGAAGGGTGATCGCCATACAAGTCAGCAATTTTCATTTGCCTATGAAGTGGGCTTTTGGTGGATATGACATACCACCAGCAGCATGTTGTCCACAACAGGGGGGGTGGGAGGAGGTGGGGCGAACGGAAGAGGGCAAGTTGTTCTTCTATTGGTATGTACTCAGGCTTTATAGTGTTTTAAAGAATGTTCGTTCAAGTTCATATAAGAACGTAGCATTTTACTTCCAAAGTGTAGTAAATATTGGTTTTCCCACAGAAGGGTGGTTGCAATACAAGACTGCAATTTTCATTTGCCCATCAAGTGGGCTTTTGGTGGATATGACATACCACGAGCAGCATGTTGTCCACAACAGGGGGGGGGGGGGGGCGGTGGGAGGGGGGGGGGCGAACGGAAAAGGGCAAGTTGTTCTTCTATTGGTATGTACTCAGGCTTTATAGTGTTTTAAAGAATGTTCGTTCAAGTTCATATAAGAACGTAGCATTTTATTTCCAAAGTGTAGTAAATATTGGTTTTCCCACAGAAGGGTGATTGCAATACAAGACTGCAATTTTCATTTGCCCATCAAGTGGGCTTTTGTTGGAAATGACACACCACCGGCAGCATGTTGTCCACGACAGGGGGGGTGGGAGGGGGTATGGCGAACGGAAGAGGGCAAGTTGTTCTTCTATTGCTATGTACTCAGGCTTTATAGTGTTTTAAAGCATGTTCGTTTAAGTTCATATAAGAACGTAGCATTTTTTTTCCAAAGTGTAGTAAATATTGGTTTTCCCACAGAATGGTGATTGCAATACAAGACTGCAATTTTCATTTGCCCATCAAGTGGGCTTTTGTTGGAAAAGACACACCACCAGCAGCATGTTGTCCACGACAGGGGGGGTGGGAGGGGGTATGGCGAACGGAAGAGGGCAAGTTGTTCTTCTATTGGTATATACTCAGGCTTTATAGTGTTTTAAAGAATGTTCGTTCAAGTGTATATAAGAATGTAGCATTTTATTTGCAAAGTGTAGTAAATATTGGATTTTCCCACAGAAGGGTGATTGCAATACAAGACTGCAATTTTCATTTGCCCATCAAGTGGGCTTTTGTTGGAAATGACACACCACCAGCAGCATGTTGTCCACGACAGGGGGGGTGGGAGGGGGTGGGGCGAACGGAAGAGTGCAAGTTGTTCTTCTATTGGTATGTACTCAGGCTTTATAGTGTTTTAAAGAATGTTCGTTCAAGTTCATATAAGAACATAGCATTTTATTTCCAAAGTGTAGTAAATCTTTGTTTTCCCACAGAAGGGTGATCGCCATACAAGTCTGCAATTTTCATTTGCCCATCAAGTGGGCTTTTGGTGGATATGACATACCACCAGCAGAATGTTGTCCACAACAAGGGGGGTGGGAGGGGGTGGGGCGAACGGAAGAGGGCAAGTTGTTCTTCTATTGGTATGTACTCAGGCTTTATCGTGTTTTAAAGAATGTTCGTTCAAGTTCATATGAGAACGTAGCATTTTATTTTCAAAGTGTAGTAAATATTGGTTTTCCCACAGAAGGGTGATTGCAATACAAGACTGCAATTTTCATTTGTCCATCAAGTGGGCTTTTGTTGGAAATGACACACCACCAGCAGCATGTTGTCCACGACAGGGGGATTGGGAGGGGGTATGGCGAACGGAAGAGGGCAAGTTGTTCTTCTATTGGTATGTACTCAGGCTTTATAGTGTTTTAAAGAATGTTCGTTCAAGTACATATAAGAACGTAGCATTTTATTTCCAAAGTGTAGTAAATATTGGTTTTCCCACAGAAGGGAGATTGCAATACAAGACTGCAATTTTCATTTGCCCATCAAGTGGGCTTTTGTTGGAAATGACACACCACCAGAAGCATGTTGTCCACGACAGGGGGGGTGGGAGGGGTATGGCGAACGGAAGAGGGCAAGTTGTTCTTCTATTGGTATGTACTCAGGCTTTATGGTGTTTTAAAGAATGTTCATTCAATATCATATAAGAACGTGGCATTTTATTTGCAAAGTGTAGTAAATATTGGTTTTCCCACAGAAGGGTGATTGCAATACAAGACTGCAATTTTCATTTGCCCATCAAGTGGGCTTTTGTTGGAAATTACACACCACCAGCAGCATGTTGTCCACAACAGGGGGGGTGGGAGGGGGTATGGCGAACGGAAGAGGGCAAGTTGTTCTTCTATTGGAATGTACTCAGGCTTTATAGTGTTTTAAAGAATGTTCGTTCAAGTTCATATAGGATCGTAGCATTTTATTTCCAAAGTGTAGTAAATATTGGTTTTCCCACAGAAGAGTGATCGCCATACAAGTCTGCAATTTTCATTTGCCCATCAAGTGGGCTTTTGGTGGATATGACACACCACCAGCAGCATGTTGTCCACGACAGGAAGGGTGGCAGGGGGTATGGCGAACGGAAGAGGGCAAGTTATTCTTCTATTGGTATGTACTCAGGCTTTATAGTGTTTTAAAGAATGTTCGTTCAAGTTCATATAAGAACGTAGCATTTTATTTCCAAAGTGTAGTAAATATTGGTTTTCCCACAGAAGGGTGATCACCATACAAGTCTGCAAGTTTCACTTGCCCATCAAGTGGGCTTTTGGTGGATATGACATACCACCAGCAGCATGTTGTCCACAACAGGGGGGTGGGAGGGGGTGGGGCAAACGGAAGAGGGCAAGTTGTTCTTCTATTGGTATGTACTCAGGCTATATAGTGTTTTAAAGCATGTTCGTTCAAGTTCATATAAGAACGTAGCATTTTTTTTCCAAAGTGTAGTAAATATTGGTTTTCCCACAGAAGGGTGATTGCAATACAAGACTGCAATTTTCATTTGCCCGTCAAATGGGCTTTTGTCTGAAATGACACACCACCACCAGCATGTTGTCCACGACAGGGGGGGTGGGAGGGGGTATGGCGAACGGAAGAGGGCAAGTTGTTCTTCTATTGGTATGTACTCAGGCTTTATAGTGTTTTAAAGAATGTTCGTTCAAGTGTATATAAGAATGTAGCATTTTATTTGCAAAGTGTAGTAAATATTGGTTTTCCCACAGAAGGGTGATTGCAATACAAGACTGCAATTTTCATTTGCCCATCAAGTGGGCTTTTGTTGGAAATGACACACCACCAGCAGCATGTTGTCCACGACAGGGGGGGTGGGAGGGGGTAAGGCGAACGGAAGAGTGCAAGTTGTTCTTCTATTGGTATGTACTCAGCCTTTATAGTGTTTTAAAGAATGTTCGTTCAAGTTCATATAAGAACATAGCATTTTCTTTCCAAAGTGTAGTAAATCTTTGTTTTCCCACAGAAGGGTGATCGCCATACAAGTCTGCAATTTTCATTTGCCCATCAAGTGGGCTTTTGGTGGATATGACATACCACCAGCAGCATGTTGTCCACAACAAGGGGGGTGGGAGGGGGTGGGACGAACGGAAGAGGGCAAGTTGTTCTTCTATTGGTATGTACTCAGGCTTTATCGTGTTTTAAAGAATGTTCGTTCAAGTTCATATGAGAACGTAGCATTTTATTTTCAAAGTGTAGTAAATATTGGTTTTCCCACAGAAGGGTGATTGCAATACAAGACTGCAATTTTCATTTGCCCATCAAGTGGGCTTTTGTTGGAAATAACACACCACCAGCAGCATGTTGTCCACGACAGGGGGATTGGGAGGGGGTATGGCGAACGGAAGAGGGCAAGTTGTTCTTCTATTGGTATGTACTCAGGCTTTATGGTGTTTTAAAGAATGTTCGTTCAAGTTCATATAAGAACGTAGCATTTTATTTCCAAAGTGTAGTAAATATTGGTTTTCCCACAGAAGGGAGATTGCAATACAAGACTGCAATTTTCATTTGCCCATCAAGTGGGCTTTTGTTGGAAATGACACACCACCAGAAGCATGTTGTCCACGACAGGGGGGGTGGGAGGGGTATGGCGAACGGAAGAGGGCAAGTTGTTCTTCTATTGGTATGTACTCAGGCTTTATATGGTTTTAAAGAATGTTCATTCAAGATCATATGAGAACGTAGCATTTTATTTCCAACGTGTAGTAAATATTGGTTTTCCCACAGAAGGGTGATTGTAATACAAGACTGCAATTTTCATTTGCCCATCAAGTGGGCTTTTGTTGGAAATTACACACCACCAGCAGCATGTTGTCCACGACAGGGGGGGTGGGAGGGGGTATGGCGAACGGAAGATGGCAAGTTGTTCTTCTATTGGTATGTACTCAGGAGTTATAGTGTTTTAAAGAATGTTCGTTCAAGTTCATATAGGATCGTAGCATTTTATTTCCAAAGTGTAGTAAATATTGGTTTTCCCACAGAAGAGTGATCGCCATACTAGTCTGCAATTTTCATTTGCCCATCAAGTGGGCTTTTGGTGGAAATGACACACCACCAGAAGCATGTTGTCCACGACAGGGGGGGTGGGAGGGGTATGGCGAACGGAAGAGGGCAAGTTGTTCTTCTATTGGTATGTACTCAGGCTTTATAGTGTTTTAAAGAATGTTCGTTCAAGATCATATAAGAACGTAGCATTTTATTTCCAAAGTGTAGTAAATATTGGTTTTCCCACAGAAGAGTGATCGCCATACAAGTCTGCAATTTTCATTTGCCCATCAAGTGGGCTTTTGGTGGATATGACACACCACCAGCAGCATGTTGTCCACAACAGGGGGGGTGAAAGGGGGTGGGGCGAACGGAAGAGGGCAAGTTGTTCTTCTATTGGTATGTACTCAGGCTTTATAGTGTTTTAAAGAATGTTCGTTCAAGTTCATATAGGAACGTAGTATTTTATTTCCAAAGTGTAGTATATATTGGTTTTCCCACAGAAGGGTGATTGCAATACAAGACTGCAATTTTCATTTGCCCATCAAGTGGGCTTTTGTTGGAAATGACACACCACCAGCAGCATGTTGTCCACGACAGGGGGGGTTGGGAGGGGGTATGGCGAACGGAAGAGGGGAAGTTGTTCCTTTATTGGTATATACTCAGACTTTATAGTGTTTTAAAGAATGTTCGTTCAAGTTCATATAAGAACGTAGCATTTTATTTCCAATGTGTAGTAAATATTGGTTTTCCCACAGAAGGGTGATTGCAATACAAGACTGCAATTTTCATTTGCCCATCAAGTGGGCTTTTGTTGGAAATGACACACCACCGGCAGCATGTTGTCCACGACAGGGGGGGTGGGAGGGGGTATGGCAAACGGAAGAGGGCAAGTTGTTCTTCTATTGGTATGTACTCAGGCTTTATAGTGTTTTAAAGAATGTTCGTTCAAGTTCATATAAGAACTTAGCATTTTATTTCCAAAGTGTAGTAAATCTTTGTTTTCCCACAGAAGGGTGATCGCCATACAAGTCTGCAATTTTCATTTGCCTATCAAGTGGGCTTTTGGTGGATATGACACACCACCAGCAGCATGTTGTCCACAGCAGGGGGGGCGGGAGGGGGTGGGGCGAACGGAAGAGGGCAAGTTGTTCTTCTATTGGTATGTACTCAGGCTTTATAGTGTTTTAAAGAATGTTCGTTCAAGTTCATATAGGAACGTAGCATTTTATTTCCAAAGTGTAGTAAATATTGGTTTTCCCACAGAAGGGTGATTGCAATACAAGACTCCAATTTTCATTTGCCCATCAAGTGGGCTTTTGGTGGATATGACATACCACCAGCAGCATGTTGTCCACAACAGGGGGGGTGCTAGGGGGTGGGGCGAACGGAAAAGGGCAAGTTGTTCTTCCATTGGTATGTACTCAGGCTTTATAGTGTTTTAAAGAATGTTCGTTCAAGTTCATATAAGAACGTAGCATTTTATTTCCAAAGTGTTGTGAATATTGGTTTTCCCACAGAAGGGTGATTGCAATACAAGACTGCAATTTTCATTTGCCCATCAAGTGGGCTTTTGTTGGAAATGACACACCACCGGCAGCATGTTGTCCACGACAGGGGGGGTGGGAGGGCGTATGGCTAACGGAAGAGGGCAAGTTGTTCTTCTATTGGTATGTACTCGGGCTTTATAGTGTTTTAAAGAATTTTCGTTCAAGTTCATATAAGAACGTTGCATTTTATTTCCAAAGTGTAGTAAATCTTTGATTTCCCACAGATGGGTGATTGCCATACAAGTCTGCAATTTTCATTTGCCCATCAAGTGGGCTTTTGGTGGATATGACATACCACCAGCAGCATGTTGTCCACAACAGGGGGTGTGGGAGGGTGTGGGGCGAACGGAAGAGGGCAAGTTGTTCTTCTATTGGTATGTACTCAGGCTTTATAGCGTTTTAAAGAATGTTCGTTCAAGTTCATATAAGATCGTAGCATTTTATTTCCAAAGTGTAGTAAATATTGGTTTTCCCACAGAAGGGTGATTGCAATACAAGGCTGCAATTTTCATTTGCCCATCAAGTGGGCTTTTGTTGGAAATGACACACCACCAGCAGCATGTTGTCCACGACAGGAGGGGCGGGAGGGGGTATGGCGAACGGAAGAGGGCAAGTTGTTCTTCTATGGGTATGTACTCAGGCATTATAGTGTTTTAGAGAATGTTCGTTCAAGTTCATATAAGAACGTAGCATTTTATTTCCAAAGTGAAGTAAATACTGGTTTTCCCACAGAAGGGTGATCGCCATACAAGTCTGCAATTTTCATTTGCCCATCAAGTGGGCTTTTGGTGGATATGACATACCACCAGCAGCATGTTGTCCACAACAGGGGGGGTGGGAGAGGGTGGGGCGAACGGAAGATGGCAAATTGTTCTACTATTGGTATGTACTCAGGCTTTATAGTGTTTTAAAGAATGTTCGTTCAAGTTCATATAAGAACGTAGCATTTTATTTCCAAAGTGTAGTAAATATTGGTTTTCCCACAGAAGGGTGATTGCAATACAAGACAGCAATTTTCATTTGCCCATCAAGTGGGCTTTTGTTGGAAATGACACACCACCAGCAGCATGTTGTCCACGACAGGGGGGGTGGGAGGGGGTATGGCGAATGGAAGTGGGCAAGTTGTTCTTCTATTGGTATGTACTCAGGCTTTATAGTGTTTTAAAGAATGTTCGTTAAAGTTCATATAAGAACGTAGCATTTTATTTCCAAAGTGTTGTAAATATTGGTTTTCCCACAGAAGGGTGATTGCAATACAAGACTGCAATTTTCATTTGCCCATCAAGTGGGCTTTTGTTGGAAATGACACACCACCAGCAGCATGTTGTCCACGACAGGGGGGGTGGGAGGGGGTATGGCGAACGGAAGCGGGCAAGTTGTTCTTCTATTGGTATGTACAAAGGCTTTATAGTGTTTTAAAGAATGTTCGTTCAAGTTCATATAAGAACGTAGCATTTTATTTCCAAAGTGTAGTAAATATTGGTTTTCCCACAAAAGGGTGATTGCTATACAAGACTTCAATTTTCATTTGCCCATCAAGTGGGCTTTGATTGGAAATGACACACCACCAGCAGCATGTTGTCCACGACAGGGGGGGTGGTAGGGGGTATGGCGAACGGAAGAGGGAAGTTGTTCTTCTATTGGTATGTACTCCGGCTTTATAGTGTTTTAAAGAATGTTCGTTCTAGTTCATATAAGAACGTAGCATTTTATTTCCAAAGTGTAGTAAATATTGGTTTTCCCACAGAAGGGTGATCGCCATACAAGTCTGCAATTTTCATTTGCCCATCAAGTGGGCTTTTGGTGGATATGACATACCACCAGCAGCATGTTGTCCACAACAGGGGGGGTGGGAGGGGGTGGGGCGAACGGAAGAGGGCAAGTTGTTCTTCTATTGGTATGTACTCAGGCTTTATAGTGTTTTAAAGAATGTTCGTTCAAGTTCATATAAGAACGTAGCATTTTATTTCCAAAGTGTAGTAAATATTGGTTTTCCCACAGAAGGGTGATTGCAATACAAGACTGCAATTATCATTTGCCCATCAAGTGGGCTTTTGTTGGAAATGACATACCACCAGCAGCATGTTGTCCACGACAGGGGGGGTGGGAGGGGGTATGGCGAACGGAAGAGGGCAAGTTGTTCTTCTATTGGTATGTACTCAGGCTTTATAGTGTTTTAAAGAATGTTTGTTCAAGTTCATATGAGAACGTAGCATTTTATTTCCAAAGTGTAGTAAATATTGGTTTTCCCACAGAAGGGTGATTGCAATACAAGACTGCAATTTTCATTTGCCCATCAAGTGGGCTTTTGTTGGAAATGACACACCACCAGCAGCATGTTGTCCACGACAGGGGGGGGTGGGAGGGGGTATGGCGAACGGAAGAGGGCAAGTTGTTCTTCTATTGGTATGTACTCAGGCTTTATAGTGTTTTAAAGAATGTTCGTTCAAGTTCATATAAGAACGTAGCATTTTATTTCCAAAGTGTAGTAAATATTGGTTTTCCCACAGAAGGGTGATTGCAATACAAGACTGCAATTTTCATTTGCCCATCAAGTGGGCTTTTGTTGGAAATGACACACCACCAGCAGCATGTTGTCCACGAAAGGGGGGGTGGGAGGGGGTATGGCGAACGGAAGAGGGCAAGTTGTTCTTCTATTGGTATGTACTCAGGCTTTATAGTGTTTTAAAGAATGTTCATTCAAGTTCATATAAGAACGTAGCATTTTATTTCCAAAGTGTAGTAAATATTGGTTTTCCCACAGAGGGTTGATCGCCATACAAGTCTGCAATTTTCATTTGCCCATCAAGTGGGCTTTTGGTGGATATGACATACCACCAGCAGCATGTTGCCACAACAGGGAGGGTGGGAGGGGGTGGGGCGAACGGAAGAGGGCAAGTTGTTCTTCTATTGGTATATACTCAGGCTTTATAGTGTTTTAAAGAATGTTCGTTGAAGTTCATATAAGAACGTAGCATTTTATTTCCAAAGTGTAGTAAATACTGGTTTTCCCACAGAAGGGTGATTGCAATACAAGACTGCAATTTTTATTTGCCCATCAAGTGGGCTTTTGTTGGAAATGACACACCACCAGCAGCATGTTGTCCACGAAAGGGGGGGTGGGAGGGGGTATGGCGAACGAAAGAGGGCAAGTTGTTCTTCTATTGGTATGTACTCAGGCTTTATAGTGTTTTAAAGAATGTTCATTCAAGTTCATATAAGAACGTAGCATTTTATTTCCAAAGTGTAGTAAATATTGGTTTTCCCACAGAGGGGTGATCGCCATACAAGTCTGCAATTTTCATTTGCCCATCAAGTGGGCTTTTGGTGGATATGACATACCACCAGCAGCATGTTGCCACAACAGGGGGGGTGGGAGGGGGTGGGGCGAACGGAAGAGGGCAAGTTGTTCTTCTATTGGTATGTACTCAGGCTTTATAGTGTTTTAAAGAATGTTCGTTGAAGTTCATATAAGAACGTAGCATTTTATTTCCAAAGTGTAGTAAATATTGGTTTTCCCACAGAAGGGTGATTGCAATACAAGACTGCAATTTTCATTTGCCCATCAAGTGGGCTTTTGTTGGAAATGACACACCACCAGCAGCATGTTGTCCACGACAGGGGGGGTGGGAGGGGGTATGGCGAACGGAAGAGGGCAAGTTGTTCGTCTATTGGTATGTACTCAGGCTTTATAGTGTTTTAAAGAATGTTCGATCAAGTTCATATAAGAACATAGCATTTTATTTCCAAAGTGTAGTAAATATTGGTTTTCCCACAGAAGGGTGATCGCCACACAAGTCTGCAATTTCCATTTGCCCATCAAGTGGGCTTTTGTTGGAAATGACACACCACCAGCAGCATGTTGTCCACGACAGGGGGGGTGGGAGGGGGTGGTGCGAATGGAAGAGGGCAAGTTGTTCTTCTATTGGTATGTACTCAGGCTTTATAGTGTTTTAAAGCATGTTCGTTCAAGTTCATATAAGAACGTAGCATTTTATTTCCAAAGTGTAGTAAACATTGGTTTTCCCACAGAAGGGTGATTGCAATACAAGACTGCAATTTTCATTTGCCCATCAAGTGGGCTTTTGTTGGAAATGACACACCACCGGCAGCATTTTGTCCACGACAGGGGGGGTGGGAGGGGGTATGGCGAACGGAAGAGGGCAAGTTGTTCTTCTATTGGCATGTACTCAGGCTTTATAGTGTTTTAAAGAATGTTCGTTCAAGTTCATATAAGAACGTAGCATTTTATTTCCAAAGTGTAGTAAATCTTTGTTTTCCCACAGAAGGGTGATCGCCATACTAGTCTGCAATTTTCATTTGCTCATCAAGTGGCCTTTTGTTGGATATGACATACCACCAGCAGCATGTTGTCCACAACAGGGGGTGTGGGAGGGGGTGGGGCGAACGGAAGAGGGCAAGTTGTTCTTCTATTGGTATGTACTCAGGCTTTATAGTGTTTTAAAGAATGTTCGTTCAAGTTCATATAAGATCGTAGCATTTTATTTCCAAAGTGTAGTAAATATTGGTTTTCCCACAGAAGGGTTATTGCAATACAAGACTGCAATTTTCATTTGCCCATCAAGTGGGCTTTTGTTGGAAATGACACACCACCAGCAGCATGTTGTCCACGACAGGGGGGGTGGGAGGGGGTATGGCGAAAGGAAGAGGGCAAGTTGTTCTTCTATTGGTATGTACTCAGGCTTTATAGTGTTTTAAAGAATGTTCGTTGAAGTTCATATAAGAACGTAGCATTTTATTTCCAAAGTGTAGTAAATCTTTGTTTTCCCACAGAAGGTTGATCGCCATACAAGTCTGCAACTTTCATTTGCCCATCAAGTTGGCTTTTGGTGGATGTGACATACCACCACCAGCATGTTGTCCACAACAGGGGGGGTGGGAGGGGGTGGGGCGAACGGAAGAGGGCAAGTTGTTCTTCTATTGGTATGTACTCAGGCTTTATAGTGTTTTAAAGAATGTTCGTTCAAGTTCATATAAGAACGTAGCATTTGATTTCCAAAGTATAGTAAATATTGGTTTTCCCACAGAAGTGTGATTGCAATACAAGACTGCAATGTTCATTAGCCCATCAAGTGGGCTTTTGTTGGACATGACACACCACCAGCAGCATGTTGTCCACGACAGGGGGGGGTGGGAGGGGGTATGGCGAACGGAAGAGGGCAAGTTGTTCTTCTATTGGTATGTACTCAGGCTTTATAGTGTTTTAAAGCATGTTCGTTCAAGTTCATATAAGAACGTAGCATTTTATTTCCAAAGTGTAGTAAATATTGGTTTTCCCACAGAAGGGTGATTGCAATACAAGACTGCAATTTTTATTTGCCCATCAAGTGGGCTTTTGTTGGAAATGACACACCACCAGCAGCATGTTGTCCACGACAGGGGGGGTGGGAGGGTGTATGGCGAACGGAAGAGGGCAAGTTGTTCTTCAATTGGTATGTACTCAGGCTTTATAGTGTTTTAAAGAATATTCGTTCAAGTGTATATAAGAATGTAGCATTTTATTTGCAAAGTGTAGTAAATATTGGTTTTCCCACAGAAGGGTGATTGCAATACAAGACTGCTATTTTCATTTGCCCATCAAGTGGGCTTTTGTTGGAAATGACACACCACCAGCAGCATGTTGTCCACGACAGGGGGGGTGGGAGGGGGTATGGCTAACGGAAGAGGGCAAGTTGTTCTTCTATTGGTATGTACTCAGGCTTTATAGTGCTTTAAAGAATGTTCGTTCAAGTTCATATAAGAACATAGCATTTTATTTCCAAAGTGTAGTAAATCTTTGTTTTCCCAAAGAAGGGTGATCGCCATACAAGTCTGCAATTTTCATTTGCCCATCAAGTGGGCTTTTGATGGATATGACATACCACCAGCAGCATGTTGTCCACAACAAGGGGGGTGGGAGGAGGTGGGGCTAACGGAAGAGGGCAAGTTGTTCTTCTATTGGTATGTACTCAGGCTTTATCGTGTTTTAAAGAATGTTCGTTCAAGTTCATATAAGAACGTAGCATTTTATTTCCAACGTGTAGTAAATATTGGTTTTCCCACAGAAGGGTGATTGCAGTACAAGACTGCAATTTTCCTTTGCCCATCAAGTGGGCTTTTGTTGGAAATGACACACCACCAGCAGCATGTTGTCCACGACAGAGGGGGTGGGAGGGGGTATGGCGAACGGAAGAGGGCAAGTTGTTCTTCTATTGGTATGTACTCAGGCTTTATAGTGTTTTAAAGAATGTTCGTTCAAGTTCATATATGAACGTAGCATTTTATTTCCAAAGTGTAGTAAATATTGGTTTTCCCACAGAAGGATGATCGCCATACAAGACTGCAATTTTCATTTGCCCATCAAGTGGGCTTTTGTTGGAAATGACACACCGCCGGCAGCATGTTGTCCACGACACGAGGGGTGGGAGGGGGTATGGCGAACGGAAGAGGGCAAGTTGTTCTTCTATTGGTATGTACTCAGGCTTTATAGTGTTTTAAAGAATGTTCGTTCAAGTTCATATAAGAACGTAGCATTTTATTTCCAAAGTGTAGTGAATCTTGGTTTTCCCACAGAAGGGTGATTGCAATACAAGACTGCAATTTTCATTTGCCCCTCAAGTGGGCTTTTGTTGGAAATGACACACCACCGGCAGCATGTTGTCCACGACAGGGGGGGTGGGAGGTGGTATGGCTAACGGAAGAGGGCAAGTTGTTCTTCTATTGGAATGTACTCAGGCTTTATAGTGTTTTAAAGAATGTTCGTTCAAGTTCATATAAGAACGTAGCATTTTATTTCCAAAGTGTAGTAAATCTTTGTTTTCCCACAGATGGGTGATTGCCATACAAGTCTGCAATTTTCATTTGCCCATCAAGTGGGCTTTTGGTGGATATGACATACCACCAGCAGAATGTTGTCCACAACAGGGTGTGTGGGAGGGGGTGGGGCGACAGAAGAGGGCAAGTTGTTCTTCTATTGGTATGTATTCAGGCTTTATAGTGTTTTAAAGAATGTTCGTTCAAGTTCATATAAGATCGTAGCATTTTATTTCCAAAGTGTAGTAAATATTGGTTTTCCCACAAAAGGGTGATTGCAATACAAGACTGCAATTTTCATTTGCCCATCAAGTGGGCTTTTGTTGGACATGACACACCACCAGCAGCATGTTGTCCACGACAGGGGGGGGTGGGAGGGGGTATGGCGAACGGAAGAGGGCAAGTTGTTCTTCTATTGGTATGTACTCAGGTTTTATAGTGTTTTAAAGAATGTTCGTTCAAGTTCATATAAGAACGTAGCATTTTATTTCCAAAGTGTAGTAAATCTTTGTTTTCCCACAGAAGGTTGATCGTCATACAAGTCTGCAACTTTCATTTGCCCATCAAGTGGGCTTTTGGTGGATATGACACACCACCAGCAGCATGTTGTCCACAACCGGGGGGGTGGGAGGGGGTGGGGCGAACAGAAGAGGGCAAGTTGTTCTTCTATTGGTATGTACTCAGGCTTTATAGTGTTTTAACGAATGTTCGTTCAAGTTCATATAAGAACGTAGCATTTTATTTCCAAAGTGTAGTAAATATTGGTTTTCCCACAGAAGGGTGATCGCCATACAAGTCTGCAATTTTCATTTGCCCATCAAGTGGGCTTTTGGTGGATATGACATACCACCACCAGCATGTTGTCCACAACAGGGGGGTGGGAGGGTGTGGGGCAAACGGAAGAGGGCAAGTTGTTCTTCTATTGGTATGTACTCAGGCTTTATAGTGTTTTAAAGAATGTTCGTTCAAGTTCATATAAGAACGTAGCGTTTTATTCCTAAAGTGTAGTAAATATTGGTTTTCCCACAGAAGGGTGATTGCAATACAAGACTGCAATTTTCATTTGCCCATCAAGTGGGCTTTTGTTGGAAATGACACACCACCAGCAGCATGTTGCCCACGACAGGGGGGGTGGGAGGGGGTATGGCGAACGGAAGAGGGCAAGTTGTTCTTCTATTGGTATGTACTCAGGCTTTATAGTGTTTTAAAGAATGTTCGTTCAATTTCATATAATAACGTAGCATTTTATTTCCAACATGTGGTAAATCTTTGTTTTCCCACGGAAGCGTGATCCCAATACAAGGCTGCAGTTTTCATTTGCCCATCAAGTGGGCTTTTGTTGGAAATGACACACCACCAGCAGCATGTTGTCCACGACAGGGGGGGTGGGAGGGGGTGGGGCGAACGGAAGAGAGCAAGTTGTTCTTCTATTGGTATGTACTCAGGCTTTATAGTGTTTTAAAGAATGTCCGTTCAAGTTCATAAAAGAACGTAGCATTTTATTTCCAAAGTGTAGTAAATCTTGGTTTTCCCACAGAAGGATGATCGCAATACAAGGCAGCAATTTTTATTTGCCCATCAAGTGGGCTTTTGGTGGTTATGACACACCACCAGCAGCATGTTGTCCACGAGAGATGATGGGTGGGGAGCAAGCGGAAGAGGGCAAGTTGTTCTTCTATTGGTATGTACTCAGGCTTTATAGTGTATTAAAGAATGTCCGTTCAAGTTCATAAAAGAATGTAGCATTTTATTTCCAAAGTGTAGTAAATCTTGGTTTTCCCACAGAAGGGTGATTGCAATACAAGGCTGCAATTTTTATTTGCCCATCAAGTGGGCTTTTGGTGGTTATGACACACCACTAGCAGCATGTTGTCTACGAGAGATGATGGGGGGGGAGCAAGCGGAAGAGGACAAGTTGTTCTTCTTTTGGTATGTACTCAGGCTTTATAGTGTTTTAAAGGATGTTCGTTCAAGTTCATATAAGAACGTAGCATTTTATTTCCAAAGTGTAGTAAATCTTGGTTTTCCCACAGAAGGGTGATTGCAATACAAGACTGCAATTTTCATTTGCCCATCAAGTGGGCCTTTGTTGGAAATGACACACCACCAGCAGCATGTTGTCCACGACAGGGGGGGTGGGAGGGGGTATGGCGAACGGAAGCGGGCAAGTTGTTCTTCTATTGGTATGTACTCAGGCTTTATAGTGTTTTAAAGAATGTTCGTTCAAGTTCATAAAAGAACATAGCATTTTATTTCCAAAGTGTAGTAAATATTGGTTTTCCCACAGAAGGGTGATTGCAATTCAAGACTGCAATTTTCATTTGCACATCAAGTGGGCTTTTGTTGGAAATGACACACCACCAGCAGCATGTTGTCCACGACAGGGGGGGTGGGAGGGGGTATGGCGAACGGAAGAGGGCAAGTTGTTCTTCTATTGGTATGTACTCAGGCTTTATAGTGTTTTAAAGAATGTTCGTTCAAGTTCATATAAGAACATATCATTTTATTTCCAAAGTGTAGTAAATATTGCTTTTCCCACAGAAGGGTGATTGCAATACAAGACTGCAATTTTCATTTGCCCATCAAGTGGGCTTTTGTTGGAAATGACACACCACCAGCAGCATGTTGTAAACGACAGGGGGGGGTGGGAGGGGGTATGGCGAACGGAAGAGGGCAAGTTGTTCTTCTATTGGTATGTACTCAGGCTTTATAGTGTTTTAAAGAATGTTCGTTCAAGTTCATATAAGAACGTAGCATTTTATTTCCAAAGTGTAGTAAATCTTTGTTTTCCCACAGAAGGTTGATCGCCATACAAGTCTGCAACTTTCATTTGCCCATCAAGTGGGCTTTTGGTGGATATGACATACCACCAGCAGCATGTTGTCCACAACCGGGGGGGTGGGAGGGGGTGGGGCGAACAGAAGAGGGCAAGTTGTTCTTCTATTGGTATGTACTCAGGCTTTATAGTGTTTTAACGAATGTTCGTTCAAGTTCATATAAGAACGTAGCATTTTATTTCCAAAGTGTAGTAAATATTGGTTTTCCCACAGAAGGGTGATCGCCATACAAGTCTGCAATTTTCATTTGCCCATCAAGTGGGCTTTTGGTGGATATGACATACCACCACCAGCATGTTGTCCACAACAGGGGGGTGGGAGGGTGCGGGGCAAACGGAAGAGGGCAAGTTGTTCTTCTATTGGTATGTACTCAGGCTTCATAGTGTTTTAAAGAATGTTCGTTCAAGTTCATATAAGAACGTAGCGTTTTATTCCTAAAGTGTAGTAAATATTGGTTTTCCCACAGAAGGGTGATTGCAATACAAGACTGCAATTTTCATTTGCCCATCAAGTGGGCTTTTGTTGGAAATGACACACCACCAGCAGCATGTTGTCCACGACAGGGGGGGTGGGAGGGGGTATGGCGAACGGAAGAGGGCAAGTTGTTCTTCTATTGGTATGTACTCAGGCTTTATAGTGTTTTAATGAATGTTCGTTCAAGTTCATATTAGAACGTAGCATTTTATTTCCAAAGTTTGTAAATCTTGGTTTTCCCACAGAAGGGTGATTGCAATACAAGACTGCAATTTTCATTTGCCCATCAAGTGGGCTTTTGTTGGAAATGACACACCACCAGCAGCATGTTGTCCACGACAGGGGGGAGGGAGGGGGTATGGCGAACGGAAGAGGGCAAGTTGTTCTTCTATTGGTATGTACTCAGGCTTTATAGTGTTTTAAAGAATGTTCGTTCAATTTCATATAATAACGTAGCATTTTATTTCCAACATGTGGTAAATCTTTGTTTTCCCACGGAAGCGTGATCCCAATACAAGGCTGCAGTTTTCATTTGCCCATCAAGTGGGCTTTTGTTGGAAATGACACACCACCAGCAGCATGTTGTCCACGACAGGGGGGGTGGGAGGGGGTGGGGCGAACGGAAGAGAGCAAGTTGTTCTTCTATTGGTATGTACTCAGGCTTTATAGTGTTTTAAAGAATGTCCGTTCAAGTTCATAAAAGAACGTAGCATTTTATTTCCAAAGTGTAGTAAATCTTGGTTTTCCCACAGAAGGATGATCGCAATACAAGGCAGCAATTTTTATTTGCCCATCAAGTGGGCTTTTGGTGGTTATGACACACCACCAGCAGCATGTTGTCCACGAGAGATGATGGGTGGGGAGCAAGCGGAAGAGGGCAAGTTGTTCTTCTATTGGTATGTACTCAGGCTTTATAGAGTATTAAAGAATGTCCGTTCAAGTTCATAAAAGAATGTAGCATTTTATTTCCAAAGTGTAGTAAATCTTGGTTTTCCCACAGAAGGGTGATTGCAATACAAGGCTGCAATTTTTATTTGCCCATCAAGTGGGCTTTTGGTGGTTATGACACACCACCAGCAGCATGTTGTCTACGAGAGATGATGGGGGGGGAGCAAGCGGAAGAGGACAAGTTGTTCTTCTTTTGGTATGTACTCAGGCTTTATAGTGTTTTAAAGGATGTTCGTTCAAGTTCATATAAGAACGTAGCATTTTATTTCCAAAGTGCAGTAAATCTTGGTTTTCCCACAGAAGGGTGATTGCAATACAAGACTGCAATTTTCATTTGCCCATCAAGTGGGCCTTTGTTGGAAATGACACACCACCAGCAGCATGTTGTCCACGACAGGGGGGGTGGGAGGGGGTATGGCGAACGGAAGCGGGCAAGTTGTTCTTCTATTGGTATGTACTCAGGCTTTATAGTGTTTTAAAGAATGTTCGTTCAAGTTCATAAAAGAACATAGCATTCTATTTCCAAAGTGTAGTAAATATTGGTTTTCCCACAGAAGGGTGATTGCAATTCAAGACTGCAATTTTCATTTGCACATCAAGTGGGCTTTTGTTGGAAATGACACACCACCAGCAGCATGTTGTCCACGACAGGGGGGGTGGGAGGGGGTATGGCGAACGGAAGAGGGCAAGTTGTTCTTCTATTGGTATGTACTCAGGCTTTATAGTGTTTTAAAGAATGTTCGTTCAAGTTCATATAAGAACATATCATTTTATTTCCAAAGTGTAGTAAATATTGCTTTTCCCACAGAAGGGTGATTGCAATACAAGACTGCAATTTTCATTTGCCCATCAAGTGGGCTTTTGTTGGAAATGACACACCACCAGCAGCATGTTGTCCACGACAGTGGGGGTGGGAGGGGGTATGGCGAACGGAAGAGGGCAAGTTGTTCTTCTATTGGTATGTACTCAGGCTTTATAGTGTTTTAAAAAATGTTCGTTCAAGTTCATATAAGAACATAGCATTTTATTTCCAAAGTGTAGTAAATATTGGTTTTCCCACAGAAGGGTGGTTGCAATACAAGACTGCAATTTTCATTTGCCCATCAAGTGGGCTTTTGTTGGAAATGACATACCACCAACAGCATGTTGTCCACGACAGGGGGGGTGGGAGGGGGTATGGCGAACGGAAGAGGGCAAGTTGTTCTTCTATTGGTATGCACTCAGGCTTTATAGTGTTTTAAAGAATGTTCGTTCAAGTTCATATAAGAACGTAGCATTTTATTTCCAAAGTGTAGTAAATATTCGTTTTCCCACAGAAGGGTGATTGCAATACAAGACTGCAATTTTCATTTGCCCATCAAGTGGGCTTTTGTTGGAAATGACACACCACCAGCAGCATGTTGTCCACGACAGGGGGGGTGGGAGGGGGTATGGCGAACAGAAGAGGCCAAGTTGTTCTTCTATTGGTATGTACTCAGGCTTTATAGTGTTTTAAAGAATGTTCGTTCAAGTTCATATAAGAACGTAGCATTTTATTTCCAAAGTGTAGTAAATCTTTGTTTTCCCACAGAAGGGTGATCGCCATACAAGTCTGCAATTTTCATTTGCCCATCAAGTGGGCTTTTGGTGGATATGACATACCACCAGCAGCATGTTGTCGACAACATGGGGGGTGGGAGGGGGTGGGGCGAACGGAAGAGGGCAAGTTGTTCTTCTATTGGTATGTACTCTAACTTTATAGTGTTTTAAAGAATGTTCGTTCAAGTTCATATAAGGACGTAGCATTTTATTTCCAAAGTGAAGTAAATATTGGTTTTCCCACAGAAGGGTGATTGCAATACAAGACTGCAATTTTCATTTGCCCATCATGTGGGCTTTTGTTGGAAATGACACACCACCAGCAGCATGTTGTCCACGACAGGGGGGGTGGGAGGGGGTGGGGCGAACGGAAGAGGGCAAGTTGTTCTTCTATTGGTATGTACTCAGGGTTTATAGTGTTTTTAAGAATGTTCGTTCAAGTTCATATAAGAACGTAGCATTTTATTTCCAAAGTGTAGTAAATATTGGTTTTCCCACAGAAGGCTGATTGCAATACAAGACTGCAATTTTCATTTGCCCATCAAGTGGGCTTATGTTGGAAATGACACACCACCAGCAGCATGTTGTCCACAACAGGGGGGCGGGAGGGGGTGGCCCGATCGGAAGAGTGCAAGTTGTTCTTCTATTGGTATGTACTGAGGCTTTATAGTGTTTTAAAGAATGTTCGTTCAAGTTCATATAAGAACGTAGCATTTTATTTCCAAAGTGTAGTAAATATTGGTTTTCCCACAGAAGGGTGATTGCAATACATGACTGCAATATTCATTTGCCCATCAAGTGGGCTTTTGTTGGAAATGAGACACCACCAGCAGCATGTTGTCCACGACAGGGGGGAGGGAGGGGGTATGGCGAACGGAAGAGGGCAAGTTGTTCTTCTATTGGTATGTACTCAGGCTTTATAGTGTTTTAAAGAATGTTCGCTCAAGTTCATATAAGAACGTAGCATTTTATTTCCAAATTGTAGTAAATCTCTGTTTTCCCACAGAAGGGTGATCGCCATACATATCTGCAATTTTCATTTGCCCATCAAGTGGGCTTTTGGTGGATATGACATACCACCAGCAGCATGTTGTCGACAACAGGGGGGGTGGGAGGGGGTGGGGCGAACGGAAGAGGGCAAGTTGTTCTTCTATTGGTATTTACTCAGGCTTTATAGTGTTTTAAAGAATGTTCGTTCAAGTTCATATAAGAACGTAGCATTTTATTTCCAAAGTGTAGTAAATCTTGGTTTTCCCACAGAAGGGTGATTGCAATACAAGACTGCAATTTTCATTTGCCCATCAAGTGGGCTTTTGTTGGAAATGACACACCACCAGCAGCATGTTGTCCACGACAGGGGGGGTGGGAGGGGGTATGGCGAACGGAAGAGGGCAAGTTGTTCTTCTATTGGTATGTACTCAGGCTTTATAGTGTTTTAAAGAATGTTCGTTCAAGTTCATATAAGAACGTAGCATTTTATTTCCAAAGTGTAGTAAATCTTTGTTTTCCCACAGAAGGGTGATCGCCATAGAAGTCTGCAATTTTCATTTGCCCATCAAGTGGGCTTTTGGTGGATATGACATACCACCAGCTGCATGTTGTCGACAACAGGGGGGGCGGGAGGGGGTGGGGCGAACGGAAGAGGGCAAGTTGTTCTTCTATTGGTATGTACTCAGGCTTTATAGTGTTTTAAAGAATGTTCGTTCAAGTTCATATAAGAACGTAGCATTTTATTTCCAAAGTGTAGTAAATCTTGGTTTTCCCACAGAAGGGTGTTTGCAATACAAGACTGCAATTTTCATTTGCCCATCAAGTGGGCTTTTGTTGGAAATGACACACCACCAGCAGCATGTTGTCCACGACAGGGGGGTTGGGAGGGGGTATTGCGAACGGAAGAGGGCAAGTTGTTCTTCTATTGGTATGTACTCAGGCTTTATAGTGTTTTAAAGAATGTTCGTTCAAGTTCATAAAAGAACGTAGCATTTTATTTCCAAAGTGTAGTAAATCTTGGTTTTCCCACAGAAGGGTGATTGCAATACAAGACTGCAATTTTCATTTGCCCATCAAGTGGGCTTTTGTTGGAAATAACACACCACCAGCAGCATGTTGTCCACGACAGGGGGGGTGGGAGGGGGTATGGCGAACGGAAGAGGGCAAGTTGTTCTTCTATTGGTATGTACTCAGGCTTTATAGTGTTTTAAAGAATGTTCATTCAAGTTCATATAAGAACATAGCGTTTTATTACCAAAGTGTAGTAAATCTTTGTTTTCCCACAGAAGGGTGATCGCCATACAAGTCTGCAATTTTCATTTGCCCATCAAGTGGGCTTTTGGTGGATATGACATACCACCAGCAGCATGTTGTCCACAACAGGGGGGCGGGAGGGGGTGGGGCGAATGGCAGAGGGCAAGTTGTTCTTCTATTGGTATGTACTCAGGCTTTATAGTGTTTTAAAGAATGTTCGTTCAAGTTCATATAAGAACGTAGCATTTTATTTCCAAAGTGTAGTAAATCTTGGTTTTCCCACAGAAGGGTGATTGCAATACAAGACTGCAATTTTCATTTGCCCATCAAGTGGGCTTTTGTTGGAAATAACACACCACCAGCAGCATGTTGTCCACGACAGGGGGGGTGGGAGGGGGTATGGCCAACGGAAGAGGGCAAGTTGTTCTTCTATTGGTATGTACTCAGGCTTTATAGTGTTTTAAAGAATGTTCGTTCAAGTTCATATAAGAACATAGCGTTTTATTACCAAAGTGTAGTAAATCTTTGTTTTCCCACAGAAGGGTGATCGCCATACAAGTCTGCAATTTTCATTTGCCCATCAAGTGGGCTTTTGGTGGATATGACATACCACCAGCAGCATGATGTCCACAACAGGGGGGGGTGGGAGGGGGTGGGGCGAACGGAAGAGGGCAAGTACTTCTTCTACTGGTATGTACTCAGGCTTTGTAGTGTTTTAAAGAATGTTCGTTCAAGTTCATATAAGAAAGAAGCATTTTATTTCCAAAGTGTAGTAAATATTGGTTTTCCCACAGAAGGGTGATTGCAATACATGACTGCAATTTTCATTTGCCCATCAAGTGGGCTTTTGTTGGAAATGACACACCACCAGGAGCATGTTGTCCACGACAGGGGGGAGGGAGGGGGTATGGCGAACGGAAGAGGGCAAGTTGTTCTTCTATTGGTATGTACTCAGGCTTTATAGTGTTTTAAAGAATGTTCGCTCAAGTTCATATAAGAACGTAGCATTTTATTTCCAAATTGTAGTAAATCTCTGTTTTCCCACAGAAGGGTGATCGCCATACAAGTCTGCAATTTTCATTTGCGTATCAAGTGGGCTTTTGGTGGATATGACATACCACCAGCAGCATGTTGTCGACAACAGGGGGGGGGTGGGAGGGGGTGGGGCGAACGGAAGAGGGCAAGTTGTTCTTCTATTGGTATGTACTCAGGCTTTATAGTGTTTTAAAGAATGTTCGTTCAAGTTCATATAAGAACGTAGCATTTTATTTCCAAAGTGTGGTAAATATTGGTTTTCCCACAAAAGGGTGATTGCAATACAAGACTGCAATTTTCATTTGCCCATCAAGTGGGCTTTTGCTGTAAATGACACACCACCAGCAGCATGTTGTCCATGACAGGGGGGGTGGGAGGGGGTGGGGCGAACGGAAGAGGGCAAGTTGTTCTTGTATTGGTATGTACTCAGGCTTTATAGTGTTTTAAAGAATGTCCGTTCAAGTTCATAAAAGAACGTAGCATTTTATTTCCAAAGTGTAGTAAATCTTGGTTTTGCCACAGAAGGGTGATCGCAATACAAGGCTGCAATTTTTATTTGCCCATCAAGTGGGCTTTTGGTGGTTATGACACACAACCAGCAGCATGTTGTCCACGAGAGATGATGGGGGGGGGAGCAAGCGGAAGAGGACAAGTTGTTCTTCTATTGGTATGTACTCAGGCTTTATAGTGTTTTAAAGAATGTTCGTTCAAGTTTATATAAGAACGTAGCATTTTATTTCCAAATTGTAGTAAATATTGGTTTTCCCACAGAAGTGTGATTGCAATACAAGACTGCAATTTTCATTTGCCCATCAAGTGGGCTTTTGTTGGAAATGACACAACACAAGCAGCATGTTGTCCACGACAGGGGTGGTGGGAGGGGGTATGGCGAACGGAAGAGGGCAAGTTGTTCTTCTATTGGTATGTACTCAGGCTTTATAGTGTTTTAAAGAATGTTCGTTCAAGTTCATATAAGAACGTAGCATTTTATTTCCAAAGTGTAGTAAATATTGGTTTTCCCACAGAAGGGTGATTGCAATACAAGACTGCAATTTTCATTTGTCCATCAAGTGGGCTTTTGTTGGAAATGACACACCACCAGCAGCATGTTGTCCACGACAGGGGGGGTGGGAGGGGGTATGGCGAACGGAAGAGGGCAAGTTGTTCTTCTATTGGTAAGTACTCAGGCTGTATAGTGTTTTAAGGAATGTTCGTTCAAGTTCGTATAAGAACGTAGCATTTTATTTCCAAAGTGTAGTAAATATTGGTTTTCCCACAGAAGGGTGATTGCAATACAAGACTGCAATTTTCATTTGCCCATCAAGTGGGCTTTTGTTGGAAATCACACACCACCAGCAGCATGTTGTCCACGACAGGGGGGGTGGGAGGGGGTATGGCGAACGGAAGAGGGCAAGTTGTTCTTCTATTGATATGTACTCAGGCTTTATAGTGTTTTAAAGAATGTTTGTTCAAGTTCATATAAGAACGTAGCATTTTATTTCCAAAGCGTAGTAAATATTGGTTTTCCCACAGAAGGGTGATTGCAATACAAGACTGCAATTTTCATTTGCCCATCAAGTAGGCTTTTGTTGGAAATGACACACCACCAGCAGCATGTTGTCCACGACAGGGGGGGTGGGAGGGGGTATGGCCAACGGAAGAGGGCAAGTTGTTCTTCTATTGGTATGTACTCAGGCTTTACAGTGTTTTAAAGAATGTTCGTTCAAGTTCATATAAGTACGTAGCATTTTAATTCCAAAGTGTAGTTAATATTGGTTTTCCCACAGAAGGGTGATTGCAATACAAGACTGCAATTTTCATTTGCCCATCAAGTGGGCTTTTGTTGGAAATGACACACCACCAGCAGCATGTTGTCCACGACAGGGGGGGTGGGAGGGGGTATGGCGAACGTAAGAGGGCATGTTGTTCTTCTATTGGTATGTACTCAGGCTTTATAGTGTTTTAAAGAATGTCCGTTCAAGTTCATAAAAGAACGTAGCATTTTATTTCCAAAGTGTAGTAAATCTTGGTTTTCCCACAGAAGGGTGATTGCAATAAAAGGCTGCAATTTTTATTTGCCCATCAAGTGGGCTTTTGGTGGTTATTACACACCACCAGCAGCATGTTGTCCACGAGAGATGATGGGGGGTGAGCAAGCGGAAAAGGGCAAGTTGGTCTTCTATTGGTATGTATTCAGGCTTTATAGTGTTTTAAAGAAGGTTCGTTCAAGTTCATATAAGAACGTAGCATTTTATTTCCAAAGCGTAGTAAATATTGGTTTTCCCACAGAAGGGTGATTTCAATACAAGACTGCAATTTTCATTTGCCCATCAAGTGGGCTTTTGCTATAAATGACACACCACCAGCAGCATGTTGTCTATGACAGGGGGGGTGGAAGGGGGTGGGGCGAACGGAAGAGGGAGAGTTGTTCTTCTATTGGTATGTACTCAGGCTTTATAGTGTTTTAAAAAATGTCCGTTCAAGTTCATAAAAGAACGTAGCATTTTATTTTAAAAGTGTAGTAAATCTTGGTTTTCCCACAGAAAGGTGATCGCAATACAAGGCTGCAATTTGTATTTGCCCATCAAGTGGGCTTTTGGTGGTAATGACACACCACCAGCAGCATGTTGTCCACGAGAGATGATGGGTGGGTGGGGGGGGGGGGGGGGGGGGGAGCAAGCGGAAGAGGGCAAGTTGTTCTTCTATTGGTATGTACTCAGGCTTTATAGTGTTTTAAAGAATGTTCGTTCAAGTTCATATAAGAATGTAGCATTTTATTTCCAAAGTGTAGTAAATATTGGTTTTCCCACAGAAGGGTGATTGCAATAAAAGACTGCAATTTTCATTTGCCCATCAAGTGGGCTTTTGTTGGAAATGACACACCACCAGCAGCATGTTGTCCACAACAGGGTGGGTGGGAGGGGGTATGGCGAACGGAAGAGGGCAAGTTGTTCTTCTATTGGTATGTACTCAGGCTTTATAGTGTTTTAAAGAATGTTAGTTCAAGTTCATAAAAGAACGTAGCATTTTATTTCCAAAGTGTAGTAAATCTTGGTTTTCCCACAGAAGGGTGATCGCAATACAAGGCTGCAATTTTTATTTGCCCATCAAGTGGGCTTTTGTTGGAAATGACACACCACCAGCAGCATCTTGTCCACGACAGGGGGGGTGGGAGGGGGTATGGCGAACGGAAGAGGGCAAGTTGATCTTCTATTGTTATGTACTCAGGCTTTATAGTGTTTTAAAGAATGTCCGTTCAAGTTCATAAAAGAACGTAGCATTTTATTACCAAAGTGTAGTAAATCTTGGTTTTCCCACAGAAGGGTGATCGCAATACAAGTCTGCAATTTTTATTTGCCCATCAAGTGGGCTTTTGGTGGTTATTACACACCACCAGCAGCATGTTGTCCACGAGAGATGATGGGGGGGGGAGCAAGCGGAAGAGGGCAAGTTGTTCTTCTATTGGAATGTACTCAGGCTTTATAGTGTTTTAAAGAATGTTCGTTCAGGTTCATATAAGAACGTAGCATTTTATTTCCAAAGTGTAGTAAATATTGGTTTTCCCACAGAAGGGTGATTGCAATAAAAGACTGCAATTTTCATTTGCCCTTCAAGTGGGCTTTTGTTGGAAATGACACACCACCAGCAGCATGTTGTCCACGACGGGGGGGGTGGGAGGGGGTATGGCGAACAGTAGAGGGCAAGCTGTTCTTCTATTGGTATGTACTCAGGCTTTATAGTGTTTTAAAGAATGTTCATTCAGGTTCATATAAGAACGTAGCATTTTATTTCCAAAGTGTAGTAAATATTGGTTTTCCCACAGAAGGGTGATTGCAATAAAAGGCTGCAATTTTTATTTGCCCATCAAGTGGGCTTTTGGTGGTTATTACACACCACCAGCAGCATGTTGTCCACGAGAGATGATGGGGGGTGAGCAAGCGGAAAAGGGCAAGTTGGTCTTCTATTGGTATGTATTCAGGCTTTATAGTGTTTTAAAGAAGGTTCGTTCAAGTTCATATAAGAACGTAGCATTTTATTTCCAAAGCGTAGTAAATTTTGTTTTTCCCACAGAAGGGTGATTGCAATACAAGACTGCAATTTTCATTTGCCCATCAAGTGGGCTTTTGCTATAAATGACACACCACCAGCAGCATGTTGTCCATGACAGGGGGGGTGGAAGGGGGTGGGGCGAACGGAAGAGGGAGAGTTGTTCTTCTATTGGTATGTACTCAGGCTTTATAGTGTTTTAAAGAATGTCCGTTCAAGTTCATAAAAGAACGTAGCATTTTATTTCCAAAGTGTAGTAAATCTTGGTTTTCCCACAGAAAGGTGATCGCAATACAAGGCTGCAATTTTTATTTGCCCATCAAGTGGGCTTTTGGTGGTAATGACACACCACCAGCAGCATGTTGTCCACGAGAGATGATGGGTTGGTGGGGGGGGGGGGGGGGGGGGGAGCAAGCGGAAGAGGGCAAGTTGTTCTTCTATTGGTATGTACTCAGGCTTTATAGTGTTTTAAAGAATGTTCGTTCAAGTTCATATAAGAATGTAGCATTTTATTTCCAAAGTGTAGTAAATATTGATTTTCCCACAGAAGGGTGATTGCAATAAAAGACTGCAATTTTCATATGCCCATCAAGTGGGCTTTTGTTGGAAATGACACACCACCAGCAGCATGTTGTCCACAACAGGGGGGGTGGGAGGGGGTATGGCGAACGGAAGAGGGCAAGTTGTTCTTCTATTGGTATGTACTCAGGCTTTATAGTGTTTTAAAGAATGTTAGTTCAAGTTCATAAAAGAACGTAGCATTTTTTTCCAAAGTGTAGTAAATCTTGGTTTTCCCACAGAAGGGTGATCGCAATACAAGGCTGCAATTTTTATTTGCCCATCAAGTGGGCTTTTGTTGGAAATGAGACACCACCAGCAGCATGTTGTCCACGGCAGGGGGGGTGGGAGGGGGTATGGCGAACGGAAGAGGGCAAGTTGTTCTTCTATTTGTATGTACTCAGGCTTTATAGTGTTTTAAAGAATGTTCGTTCAAGTTCATATAAGAACGTAGCATTTTATTTCCGAAGTGTAGTAAATCTTGGTTTTCCCACAGAAGGGTGATCGCAATACAAGGCTGCAATTTTTATTTGCCCATCAAGTGGGCTTTTGTTGTAAATGACACACCACCAGCAGCATGTTGTCCACGACAGGGGGGGTGGGAGGGGGTATGGCGAACGGAAGAGGGCAAGTTGTTCTTCCATTGGTATGTACTCAGGCTTTATAGGGTTTTAAGGAATGTTCGTTCAAGTTCATATAAGAACGTAGCATTTTATTTCCAAAGTGTAGTAAATATTGGTTTTCCCACAGAAGGGTGATTGCAATACAAGACTGCAATTTTCATTTGCCCATCAAGTGGGCTTTTGCTGTAAATGACACACCACCAGCAGCATGTTGTCCACGACAGGGGGGGTGGGAGGGGGTGGGGCGAACGGAAGAGGGCAAGTTGTTCTTCTATTGGTATGTACTCAGGCTTTATAGTGTTTTGAAGAATGTTCGTTCAAGTTCATATAAGAACGTAGCATTTTATTTCCAAAGTGTAGTAAATATTGGTTTTCCCACAGAAGGGTGATTGCAATACAAGACTGCAATTTTCATTTGCCCATCAAGTGGGCTTTTGCTGTAAATGACACACCACCAGCAGCATGTTGTCCACGACAGGGGGGGTGGGAGGGGGTGGGGCGAACGGAAGAGGGCAAGTTGTTCTTCTATTGCTATGTACTCAGGCTTTATAGTGTTTTAAAGAATGTTCGTTCAATTTCATATAAGAACGTAGCATTTTATTTCCAAAGTGTAGTAAATATTGGTTTTCCCACAGAAGGGTGACTGCAATACAAGACTGCAATTTTCATTTGCCCATCAAGTGGGCTTTTGTTGGAAATGACACACCACCAGCAGCATGTTGTCCACGACAGGGGGGGTGGGAGGGGGTATGGCGAACGGAAGAGGGCAAGTTGATCTTCTACTGTTATGTACTCAGGCTTTATAGTGTTTTAAAGAATGTCCGTTCAAGTTCATAAAAGAACGTAGCATTTTATTACCAAAGTGTAGTAAATCTTGGTTTTCCCACAGAAGGGTGATCGCAATACAAGTCTGCAATTTTTTTTTGCCCATCAAGTGGGCTTTTGGTGGTTATTACACACCATCAGCAGCATGTTGTCCACGAGAGATGATGGGGGGGGGAGCAAGCGGAAGAGGGCAAGTTGTTCTTCTATTGGAATGTACTCAGGCTTTATAGTGTTTTAAAGAATGTTCGTTCAGGTTCATATAAGAACGTAGCATTTTATTTCCAAAGTGTAGTAAATATTGGTTTTCCCACAGAAGGGTGATTGCAATAAAAGACTGCAATTTTCATTTGCCCTTCAAGTGGGCTTTTGTTGGAAATGACACACCACCAGCAGCATGTTGTCCACGACAGGGGGGGTGGGAGGGGGTATGGCGAACAGAAGAGGGCAAGCTGTTCTTCTATTGGTATGTACTCAGGCTTTATAGTGTTTTAAAGAATGTTCATTCAGGTTCATATAAGAACGTAGCATTTTATTTCCAAAGTGTAGTAAATATTGGTTTTCCCACAGAAGGGTGATTGCAATACAAGACTGCAATTTTCATTTGCCCATCAAGTGGGCTTTTGTTGGAAATGACACACCACCAGCAGCATGTTGTCCACGACAGGGGGGGTGGGAGGGGGTATGACGAACGGAAGAGGGCAAGTTGATCTTCTATTGGTATGTACTCATGCATTATAGTGTTTTAGAGAATGTTCGTTCAGGTTCATATAAGAACGTAGCATTTTATTTCCAAAGTGTAGTAAATATTGGTTTTCCCACAGAAGGGTGATTGCAATACAAGACTGCAATTTTCATTTGCCCATCAAGTGGGCTTTTGTTGGAAATGACACACCACCAGCAGCATGTTGTCCACGACAGGGGGGGTAAGAGGGGGTATGGCGAACGGAACAGGGCAAGTTGTTCTTCTATTGGTATGTACTCAGGCATTATAGTGTTTTAAAGAATGTTCATTCAAGTTCGTATAAGAACGTAGCATTTTATTTCCAAAGTGTAGTAAATATTGGTTTTCCCACAGAAGGGTGATTGCAATACAAGACTGCAATTTTCATTTGCCCATCAAGTGGGCTTTTGTTGGAAATGACACACCACCAGCAGCATGTTGTCCACGACAGGGAAGGTGGGAGGGGGTATGGCGATCGGAAGAGGGCAAGTTGTTTTTCTATTGGTATGTACTCAGGCTTTATAGTGTTTTAAAGAATGTTCATTCAGGTTCATATAAGAACGTAGCATTTTATTTCCAAAGTGTAGTAAATATTGGTTTTCCCACAGAAGGGTGATTGCAATACAAGACTGCAATTTTCATTTGCCCATCAAGTGGGCTTTTGTTGGAAATGACACACCACCAGAAGTATGTTGTCCACGACAGGGGGGGTGGGAGGGAGTATGGCGAACGGAAGAGGGCAAGTTGTTCTTCTATTGGTATGCACTCAGGCTTTATAGTGTTTTAAAGAATGTTCGTTCAGGTTCATATAAGAACGTAGCATTTTATTTCCAAAGTGTAGTAAATATTGGTTTTCCCACAGAAGGGTGATTGCAATACAAGACTGCAATTTTCATTTGCCCATCAAGTGGGCTTTTGTTGGAAATGACACACCACCAGCAGCATGTTGTCCACGACCGGGGGGGTGGGAGGGGGTATGGCGAACGGAAGAGGGCAAGTTGTTCTTCTATTGGTATGTACTTAGGCTTTATAGTGTTTTAAAGAATGTTCGTTCAGGTTCATATAAGAACGTAGCATTTTATTTCCAAAGTTTAGTAAATATTGGTTTTCCCACAGAAGGGTGATTGCAATACAAGACTGCAATTTTCATTTGCCCATCAAGTGGGCTTTTGTTGGAAATGACACACCACCAGCAGCATGTTGTCCACGACAGGGGGGGTGGGAGGGGGTATGGCGAACGGAAGAGGGCAAGTTGTTCTTCTATTGGTATGTACTCAGGCTTTATAGTGTTTTAAAGAATGTTCGTTCAGGTTCATATAAGAACGTAGCATTTTATTTCCAAAGTGTAGTAAATATTGGTTTTCCCACAGAAGGGTGATTGTAATATAAGACTGCAATTTTCATTTGCCCATCAAGTGGGCTTTTGTTATAAATGACACACCACCAGCAGCATGTTGTCCACGACATGGGGGGCGGGAGGGGGTATGGCGAACGGAAGAGGGCAAGTTGTTCCTCTATTGGTATGTACTCAGGCTTTATAGTGTTTTAAAGAATGTTCATTCATGTTCATATAAGAACGTAGCATTTTATTTCCAAAGTGTAGTAAATATTGGTTTTCCCACAGAAGTGTGATTGCAATACAAGACTGCAATTTTCATTTGGCCATCAAGTGGGCTTTTGTAGGAAATGACACACCACCAGCAGCATGTTGTCCACGACAGGGGAGTGGGAGGGGGTATGGCGAACGGAAGAGGGCAAGTTGTTCTTCTATTGGTATGTACTCAGGCTTTATAGTGTTTTAAAGAATGTTCGTTCAAGTTCATATAATAACGTAGCATTTTATTTCCAAAGTGAAGTAAATATTGGTTTTCCCAGAGAAGGGTGATTGCAATACAAGACTGCAATTTTCATTTGCCCATCAAGTGGGCTTTTGTTGGAAATGACACACCACCAGCAGCATGTTGTCCACGACAGGGGGGGTGGGAGGGGGTATGGCGAACGGAAGAGGGCAAGTTGTTCTTCTATTGGTATGTACTCAGGCTTTATAGTGTTTCAAAGAATGTTCGTTCAGGTTCATATAAGAACGTAGCATTTTATTTCCAAAGTGTAGTAAATATTGGTTTTCCCACAGAAGGGTGATTGCAATACAAGACTGCAATTTTCATTTGGCCATCAAGTGGGCTTTTGTTGGAAATGACACACCACCAGCAGCATGTTGTCCACGACAGGGGGGGTGGGAGGGGGTATGGCGAACGGAAGAGGGCAAGTTATTCTTCTATTGGTATGTACTCAGGCTTTATAGTGTTTTAAAGAATGTTCGTTCAAGTTCATATAAGAACGTAGCATTTTATTTCCTAAGTGTAGTAAATATTGGTTTTCCCACAGAAGGGTGATTGCAATACAAGACTGCAATTTTCATTTGCCCATCAAGTGGGCTTTTGTGGGAAATGACACACCACCAGCAGCATGTTGTCCACGACAGGGGGGGTGGGAGGGGGTATGCCGAACGGAAGAGGGCAAGTTGTTCTTCTATTGGTATGTACTCAGGCTTTATAGTGTTTTAAAGAATGTTCGTTCAGGTTCATATAAGAACGTAGCATTTTATTTCCAAAGTGTAGTAAATATTGGTTTTCCCGCAGAAGGGTGATTGCAATACAAGACTGCAATTTTCATTTGCCCATCAAGTGGGCTTTTGTTGGAAATGACACACCACCAGCAGCATGTTGTCCACGACAGGGGGGGTGGGAGGGGGTATGGCGAACGGAAGAGGGCAAGTTGTTCTTCTATTGGTATGTACTCAGGCTTTATAGTGTTTTAAAGAATGTACGTTCAAGTTCATATAAGAACGTAGCATTTTATTTCCAAAGTGTAGTAAATATTGGTTTTCCCACAGAAGGGTGATTGCAATACAAGACTGCAATTTTCATTTGCCCATCAAGTGGGCTTTTGTTGGAAATGACACACCACCAGCAGCATGTTGTCCACGACAGGGGGGGTGGGAGGGGGTATGGCGAACGGAAGAGGGCTAGTTGTTCTTCTATTGGTATGTACTCAGGCTTTATAGTGTTTTAAAGAATGTTCGTTCAGGTTCATATAAGTACGTAGCATTTTAATTCCAAAGTGTAGTAAATCTTGGTTTTCCCACAGAAGGGTGATCGCAATACAAGTCTGCAATTTTTTTTTGCCCATCAAGTGGGCTTTTGGTGGTTATTACACACCATCAGCAGCATGTTGTCCACGAGAGATGATGGGGGGGGGGAGCAAGCGGAAGAGGGCAAGTTGTTCTTCTATTGGAATGTACTCAGGCTTTATAGTGTTTTAAAGAATGTTCGTTCAGGTTCATATAAGAACGTAGCATTTTATTTCCAAAGTGTAGTAAATATTGGTTTTCCCACAGAAGGGTGATTGCAATACAAGACTGCAATTTTCATTTGCCCATCAAGTGGGCTTTTGTTGGAAATGACACACCACCAGCAGCATGTTGTCCACGACAGGGGGGGTAAGAAGGGGTATGGCGAACGGAACAGGGCAAGTTGTTCTTCTATTGGTATGTACTCAGGCATTATAGTGTTTTAAAGAATGTTCATTCAAGTTCGTATAAGAACGTAGCATTTTATTTCCAAAGTGTAGTAAATATTGGTTTTCCCACAGAAGGGTGATTGCAATACAAGACTGCAATTTTCATTTGCCCATCAAGTGGGCTTTTGTTGGAAATGACACACCACCAGCAGCATGTTGTCCACGACAGGGAAGGTGGGAGGGGGTATGGCGATCGGAAGAGGGCAAGTTGTTTTTCTATTGGTATGTACTCAGGCTTTATAGTGTTTTAAAGAATGTTCGTTCAGGTTCATATAAGAACGTAGCATTTTATTTCCAAAGTGTAGTAAATATTGGTTTTCCCACAGAAGGGTGATTGCAGTACAAGATTGCAATTTTTATTTGCCCATCAAGTGGGCTTTTGTTGGAAATGACACACCACCAGCAGCATGTTGTCCACGACAGGGGGGGTGGGAGGGGGTATGGCGAACGGAAGAGGGCAATTTGTTCTTCTATTGGTATGTACTCAGGCTTTATAGTGTTTTAAAGAATGTTCATTCAGGTTCATATAAGAACGTAGCATTTTATTTCCAAAGTGTAGTAAATATTGGTTTTCCCACAGAAGGGTGATTGCAATACAAGACTGCAATTTTCATTTGCCCATCAAGTGGGCTTTTGTTGGAAATGACACACCACCAGAAGTATGTTGTCCACGACAGGGGGGGTGGGAGGGAGTATGGCGAACGGAAGAGGGCAAGTTGTTCTTCTATTGGTATGCACTCAGGCTTTATAGTGTTTTAAAGAATGTTCGTTCAGGTTCATATAAGAACGTAGCATTTTATTTCCAAAGTGTAGTAAATATTGGTTTTCCCACAGAAGGGTGATTGCAATACAAGACTGCAATTTTCATTTGCCCATCAAGTGGGCTTTTGTTAGAAATGACACACCACCAGCAGCATGTTGTCCACGACCGGGGGGGTGGGAGGGGGTATGGCGAACGGAAGAGGGCAAGTTGTTCTTCTATTGGTATGTACTCAGGCTTTATAGTGTTTTAAAGAATGTTCGTTCAGGTTCATATAAGAACGTAGCATTTTATTTCCAAAGTTTAGTAAATATTGGTTTTCCCACAGAAGGGTGATTGCAATACAAGACTGCAATTTTCATTTGCCCATCAAGTGGGCTTTTGTTGGAAATGACACACCACCAGCAGCATGTTGTCCACGACAGGGGGGGTGGGAGGGGGTATGGCGAACGGAAGAGGGCAAGTTGTTCTTCTATTGGTATGTACTCAGGCTTTATAGTGTTTTAAAGAATGTTCGTTCAGGTTCATATAAGAACGTAGCATTTTATTTCCAAAGTGTAGTAAATATTGGTTTTCCCACAGAAGGGTGATTGTAATATAAGACTGCAATTTTCATTTGTCCATCAAGTGGGCTTTTGTTATAAATGACACACCACCAGCAGCATGTTGTCCACGACATGGGGGGCGGGAGGGGGTATGGCGAACGGAAGAGGGCAAGTTGTTCCTCTATTGGTATGTACTCAGGCTTTATAGTGTTTTAAAGAATGTTCATTCATGTTCATATAAGAACGTAGCATTTTATTTCCAAAGTGTAGTAAATATTGGTTTTCCCACAGAAGTGTGATTGCAATACAAGACTGCAATTTTCATTTGGCCATCAAGTGGGCTTTTGTAGGAAATGACACACCACCAGCAGCATGTTGTCCACGACAGGGGAGTGGGAGGGGGTATGGCGAACGGAAGAGGGCAAGTTGTTCTTCTATTGGTATGTACTCAGGCTTTATAGTGTTTTAAAGAATGTTCGTTCAAGTTCATATAATAACGTAGCATTTTATTTCCAAAGTGAAGTAAATATTGGTTTTCCCAGAGAAGGGTGATTGCAATACAAGACTGCAATTTTCATTTGCCCATCAAGTGGGCTTTTGTTGGAAATGACACACCACCAGCAGCATGTTGTCCACGACAGGGGGGGTGGGAGGGGGTATGGCGAACGGAAGAGGGCAAGTTGTTCTTCTATTGGTATGTACTCAGGCTTTATAGTGTTTCAAAGAATGTTCGTTCAGGTTCATATAAGAACGTAGCATTTTATTTCCAAAGTGTAGTAAATATTGGTTTTCCCACAGAAGGGTGATTGCAATACAAGACTGCAATTTTCATTTGGCCATCAAGTGGGCTTTTGTTGGAAATGACACACCACCAGCAGCATGTTGTCCACGACAGGGGGGGTGGGAGGGGGTATGGCGAACGGAAGAGGGCAAGTTGTTCTTCTATTGGTATGTACTCAGGCTTTATAGTGTTTTAAAGAATGTTCGTTCAAGTTCATATAAGAACGTAGCATTTTATTTCCTAAGTGTAGTAAATATTGGTTTTCCCACAGAAGGGTGATTGCAATACAAGACTGCAATTTTCATTTGCCCATCAAGTGGGCTTTTGTTGGAAATGACACACCACCAGAAGTATGTTGTCCACGACAGGGGGGGTGGGAGGGAGTATGGCGAACGGAAGAGGGCAAGTTGTTCTTCTATTGGTATGCACTCAGGCTTTATAGTGTTTTAAAGAATGTTCGTTCAGGTTCATATAAGAACGTAGCATTTTATTTCCAAAGTGTAGTAAATATTGGTTTTCCCACAGAAGGGTGATTGCAATACAAGACTGCAATTTTCATTTGCCCATCAAGTGGGCTTTTGTTGGAAATGACACACCACCAGCAGCATGTTGTCCACGACCGGGGGGGTGGGAGGGGGTATGGCGAACGGAAGAGGGCAAGATGTTCTTCTATTGGTATGTACTCAGGCTTTATAGTGTTTTAAAGAATGTTCGTTCAGGTTCATATAAGAACGTAGCATTTTATTTCCAAAGTTTAGTAAATATTGGTTTTCCCACAGAAGGGTGATTGCAATACAAGACTGCAATTTTCATTTGCCCATCAAGTGGGCTTTTGTTGGAAATGACACACCACCAGCAGCATGTTGTCCACGACAGGGGGGGTGGGAGGGGGTATGGCGAACGGAAGAGGGCAAGTTGTTCTTCTATTGGTATGTACTCAGGCTTTATAGTGTTTTAAAGAATGTTCGTTCAGGTTCATATAAGAACGTAGCATTTTATTTCCAAAGTGTAGTAAATATTGGTTTTCCCACAGAAGGGTGATTGTAATATAAGACTGCAATTTTCATTTGCCCATCAAGTGGGCTTTTGTTATAAATGACACACCACCAGCAGCATGTTGTCCACGACATGGGGGGCGGGAGGGGGTATGGCGAACGGAAGAGGGCAAGTTGTTCCTCTATTGGTATGTACTCAGGCTTTATAGTGTTTTAAAGAATGTTCATTCATGTTCATATAAGAACGTAGCATTTTATTTCCAAAGTGTAGTAAATATTGGTTTTCCCACAGAAGTGTGATTGCAATACAAGACTGCAATTTTCATTTGGCCATCAAGTGGGCTTTTGTAGGAAATGACACACCACCAGCAGCATGTTGTCCACGACAGGGGAGTGGGAGGGGGTATGGCGAACGGAAGAGGGCAAGTTGTTCTTCTATTGGTATGTACTCAGGCTTTATAGTGTTTTAAAGAATGTTCGTTCAAGTTCATATAATAACGTAGCATTTTATTTCCAAAGTGAAGTAAATATTGGTTTTCCCAGAGAAGGGTGATTGCAATACAAGACTGCAATTTTCATTTGCCCATCAAGTGGGCTTTTGTTGGAAATGACACACCACCAGCAGCATGTTGTCCACGACAGGGGGGGTGGGAGGGGGTATGGCGAACGGAAGAGGGCAAGTTGTTCTTCTATTGGTATGTACTCAGGCTTTATAGTGTTTCAAAGAATGTTCGTTCAGGTTCATATAAGAACGTAGCATTTTATTTCCAAAGTGTAGTAAATATTGGTTTTCCCACAGAAGGGTGATTGCAATACAAGACTGCAATTTTCATTTGCCCATCAAGTGGGCTTTTGTTGGAAATGACACACCACCAGCAGCATGTTGTCCACGACAGGGGGGGTGGGAGGGGGTATGGCGAACGGAAGAGGGCAAGTTGTTCTTCTATTGGTATGTACTCAGGCTTTATAGTGTTTTAAAGAATGTTCGTTCAAGTTCATATAAGAACGTAGCATTTTATTTCCTAAGTGTAGTAAATATTGGTTTTCCCACAGAAGGGTGATTGCAATACAAGACTGCAATTTTCATTTGCCCATCAAGTGGGCTTTTGTGGGAAATGACACACCACCAGCAGCATGTTGTCCACGACAGGGGGGGGTGGGAGGGGGTATGCCGAACGGAAGAGGGCAAGTTGTTCTTCTATTGGTATGTACTCAGGCTTTATAGTGTTTTAAAGAATGTTCGTTCAGGTTCATATAAGAACGTAGCATTTTATTTCCAAAGTGTAGTAAATATTGGTTTTCCCGCAGAAGGGTGATTGCAATACAAGACTGCAATTTTCATTTGCCCATCAAGTGGGCTTTTGTTGGAAATGACACACCACCAGCAGCATGTTGTCCACGACAGGGGGGGTGGGAGGGGGTATGGCGAACGGAAGAGGGCAAGTTGTTCTTCTATTGGTATGTACTCAGGCTTTATAGTGTTTTAAAGAATGTACGTTCAAGTTCATATAAGAACGTAGCATTTTATTTCCAAAGTGTAGTAAATATTGGTTTTCCCACAGAAGGGTGATTGCAATACAAGACTGCAATTTTCATTTGCCCATCAAGTGGGCTTTTGTTGGAAATGACACACCACCAGCAGCATGTTGTCCACGACAGGGGGGGTGGGAGGGGGTATGGCGAACGGAAGAGGGCAAGTTGTTCTTCTATTGGTATGTACTCAGGCTTTATAGTGTTTTAAAGAATGTTCGTTCAGGTTCATATAAGTACGTAGCATTTTAATTCCAAAGTGTAGTTAATATTGGTTTTCCCACAGAAGGGTGATTGCAATACAAGACTGCAATTTTCATTTGGCTATCAAGTGGGCTTTTGTTGGAAATGACACACCACCAGCAGCGTGTTGTCCACGACAGGGGGGGTGGGAGGGGGTATGGCGAACGTGAGAGGGCAAGTTGTTCTTCTATTGGTATGTACTCAGGCTTTACAGTGTTTTAAAGAATGTTCGTTCAGGTTCATATAAGAACGTAGCATTTTATTTCCAAAGTGTAGTAAATCTTGGTTTTCCCACAGAAGGGTAATCGCAATACAATGCTGCAATTTTTATTTGCCCATCAAGTGGGCTTTTGTTGTAAATGACACTCCACCAGCAGCATGTTGTCCATGACAGGGGGGGTGGGAGGGTGTATGGGGAACGGAAAAGGGCAAGTTGTTCTTCTATTGGTATGTACTCAGGCTTTATAGTGTTTTAAAAAATGTTCGTTCAAGTTCATATAAGAACGTAGCATTTTATTTCCAAAGTGTTGTAAATCTTGGTTTTCCCACAGAAGGGTGATCGCAATACAAGGCTGCAATTTTTATTTGCCCATCAAGTGGGCTTTTGTTGGAAATGACACACCACCAGCAGCATGTTGTCCACGACAAGGGGGGTGGGAGGGGGTATGGCGAACGGAAGAGGGCAAGTTGTTCTTCTATTAGTACGTACTCAGGCTTTATAGTGTTTTAAAGAATGTCCGTTCAAGTTCATAAAAGAACGTAGCATTTTATTTCCAAAGTGTAGTAAATCTTGGTTTTCCCACAGAAGGGTGATCGCAATACAAGGCTGCAATTTTTATTTGCCCATCAAGTGGGCTTTTGGTGGTTATTACACACCACCAGCAGCATTTTGTCCACGAGAGATGATGGGGGGGGAGCAAGCGGAAAAGGGCAAGTTGTTCTTTTATTGGTATGTACTCAGGCTTTATAGTGTTTTAAAGAATGTTCATTCAAGTTCATATAAGAACGTAGCATTTTATTTCCAAAGTGTAGTAAATATTGGTTTTCCCACAGAAGGGTGATTGCAATACAAGACTGCAATTTTCATTTGCCCATCAAGTGGGCTTTTGCTGTAAATGACACACCACCAGCAGCATGTTGTCCTCGACAGGGGGGGGGTGGGAGGGGGTGGGGCGAACGGAAGAGGGCAAGTTGTTCTTCTATTGGTATGTACTCAGGCTTAATAGTGTTTTAAAGAATGTTCGTTCAAGTTCATATAAGAACGTAGCATTTTATTTCCAAAGTGTAGTAAATATTGGTTTCCCCACAGAAGGGTGATTGCAATACAAGACTGCAATTTTCATTTGCCCATCAAGTGGGCTTTTGCTGTAAATGACACACCACCAGCAGCATGTTGTCCATGACAGGGGGGGTGGGAGGGGGTGGGGCGAACGGAAGAGGGCAAGTTGTTCTTCTATTGCTATGTACTCAGGCTTTATAGTGTTTTAAAGAATGTTCGTTCAAGTTCATATAAGAACGTAGCATTTTATTACCAAAGTGTAGTAAATATTGGTTTTCCCACAGAAGGGTGACTGCAATACAAGACTGCAATTTTCATTTGCCCATCAAGTGGGCTTTTGTTGGAAATGACACACCACCAGCAGCATGTTGTCCACGACAGGGGGTGTGGGAGGGGGTATGGCGAACGGAAGAGGGCAAGTTGTTCTTCTATTAGTACGTACTCAGGCTTTATAGTGTTTTAAAGAATGTCCGTTCAAGTTCATAAAAGAACGTAGCATTTTATTTCCAAAGTGTAGTAAATCTTGGTTTTCCCACAGAAGGGTGATCGCAATACAAGGCTGCAATTTTTATTTGCCCATCAAGTGGGCTTTTGGTGGTTATTACACACCACCAGCAGCATTTTGTCCACGAGAGATGATGGGGGGGGAGCAAGCGGAAAAGGGCAAGTTGTTCTTTTATTGGTATGTACTCAGGCTTTATAGTGTTTTAAAGAATGTTCATTCAAGTTCATATAAGAACGTAGCATTTTATTTCCAAAGTGTAGTAAATATTGGTTTTCCCACAGAAGGGTGATTGCAATACAAGACTGCAATTTTCATTTGCCCATCAAGTGGGCTTTTGCTGTAAATGACACACCACCAGCAGCATGTTGTCCACGACAGGGGGGGGGTGGGAGGGGGTGGGGCGAACGGAAGAGGGCAAGTTGTTCTTCTATTGGTATGTACTCAGGCTTAATAGTGTTTTAAAGAATGTTCGTTCAAGTTCATATAAGAACGTAGCATTTTATTTCCAAAGTGTAGTAAATATTGGTTTCCCCACAGAAGGGTGATTGCAATACAAGACTGCAATTTTCATTTGCCCATCAAGTGGGCTTTTGCTGTAAATGACACACCACCAGCAGCATGTTGTCCATGACAGGGGGGGTGGGAGGGGGTGGGGCGAACGGAAGAGGGCAAGTTGTTCTTCTATTGCTATGTACTCAGGCTTTATAGTGTTTTAAAGAATGTTCGTTCAAGTTCATATAAGAACGTAGCATTTTATTACCAAAGTGTAGTAAATATTGGTTTTCCCACAGAAGGGTGACTGCAATACAAGACTGCAATTTTCATTTGCCCATCAAGTGGGCTTTTGTTGGAAATGACACACCACCAGCAGCATGTTGTCCACGACAGGGGGGGTGGGAGGGGGTATGGCGAACGGAAGAGGGCAAGTTGTTCTTCTATTGGTATGTACTCAGGCTTTATAGTGTTTTAAAGAATGTCCGTTCAAGTTCATAAAAGAACGTAGCATTTTATTACCAAAGTGTAGTAAATCTTGGTTTTCCCACAGAAGGGTGATCGCAATACAAGGCTGCAATTTTTATTTGCCCATCAAGTGGGCTTTTGGTGGTTATTACACACCACCAGCAGCATGTTGTCCACGAGAGATGATGGTGGGGGAGCAAGCGGAAGAGGGCAAGTTGTTCTTCTATTGGTATGTACTCAGTCTTTATAGTGTTTTAAAGAATGTTCGTTCAGGTTCATATAAGAACGTAGCATTTTATTTCCAAAGTGTAGTAAATATTGGTTTTCCCACAGAAGGGTGATTGCAATACAAGACTGCAATTTTCATTTGCCCATCAAGTGGGCTATTGTTGGAAATGACACACCACCAGCAGCATGTTGTCCACGACAGGGGGGGTGGGAGGGGGTATGGCGAACGGAAGAGGGCAAGTTGTTCTTCTATTGGTATGTACTCAGGCTTTATAGTGTTTTAAAGAATGTTCGTTCAGGTTCATATAAGAACGTAGCATTTTATTTCCAAAGTGTTGTAAATATTGGTTTTCCCACAGAAGGGTGATTGCAATACAAGACTGCAATTTTCATTTGCCCATCAAGTGGGCTTTTGTTGGAAATGACACACCACCAGCAGCATGTTGTCCACGACAGGGGGGGTGGGAGGGGGTATGGCGAACAGAAGAGGGCAAGTTGTTCTTCTACTGGTATGTACTCAGGATTTATAGTGTTTTAAAGAATGTTCGTTCAAGTTCATATAAGAACGTAGCATTTTATTTCCAAAGTGTAGTAAATATTGGTTTTCCCACAGAAGGGTGATTGCAATACAAGACTGCAATTTTCATTTGCCCATCAAGTGGGCTTTTGTTGGAAATGACACACCACCAGCAGCATGTTGTCCACGACAGGGGGGGTGGGAGGGGGTATGGCGAACGGAAGAGGGCAAGTTGTTCTTCTATTGGTATGTACTCAGGCTTTATAGTGTTTTAAAGAATGTTCGTTCAGGTTCATATAAGAACGTAGCATTTTATTTCCAAAGTGTAGTAAATATTGGTTTTCCCACAGAAGGGTGATTGCAATACAAGACTGCAATTTTCATTTGCCCATCAAGTGGGCTTTTGTTGGAAATGACACACCACCAGCAGCATGTTGTCCACGACAGGGGGGGTGGGAGGGGGTATGGCGAACGGAAGAGGGCAAGTTGTTCTTCTATTGGTATGTACTCAGGCTTTATAGTGTTTTAAAGAATGTCCGTTCAGGTTCATATAAGAACGTAGCATTTTATTTCCAAAGTGTAGTAAATATTGGTTTTCCCACAGAAGGGTGATTGCAATACAAGACTGCAATTTTCATTTGCCCATCAAGTGGGCTTTTGTTGGAAATGACACACCACCAGCAGCGTGTTGTCCACGACAGGGGGGGTGGGAGGGGGTATGGCGAACGGAAGAGGGCAAGTTGTTCTTCTATTGGTATGTACTCAGGCTTTATAGTGTTTTAAAGAATGTACGTTCAAGTTCATATAAGAACGTAGCATTTTATTTCCAAAGTGTAGTAAATATTGGTTTTCCCACAGAAGGGTGATTGCAATACAAGACTGCAATTTTCATTTGCCCATCAAGTGGGCTATTGTTGGAAATGACACACCACCAGCAGCATGTTGTCTTCGACAGGGGGGGTGGGAGGGGGTATGGCGAACAGAAGAGGGCAAGTTGTTCTTCTACTGGTATGTACTCAGGATTTATAGTGTTTTAAAGAATGTTCGTTCAAGTTCATATAAGAACGTAGCATTTTATTTCCAAAGTGTAGTAAATATTGGTTTTCCCACAGAAGGGTGATTGCAATACAAGACTGCAATTTTCATTTGCCCATCAAGTGGGCTTTTGTTGGAAATGACACACCACCAGCAGCATGTTGTCCACGACAGGGGGGGTGGGAGGGGGTATGGCGAACGGAAGAGGGCAAGTTGTTCTTCTATTGGTATGTACTCAGGCTTTATAGTGTTTTAAAGAATGTTCGTTCAGGCTCATATAAGAACGTAGCATTTTATTTCCAAAGTGTAGTAAATATTGGTTTTCCCACAGAAGGGTGATTGCAATACAAGACTGCAATTTTCATTTGCCCATCAAGTGGGCTTTTGTTGGAAATGACACACCACCAGCAGCGTGTTGTCCACGACAGGGGGGGTGGGAGGGGGTATGGCGAACGGAAGAGGGCAAGTTGTTCTTCTATTGGTATGTACTCAGGCTTTATAGTGTTTTAAAGAATGTCCGTTCAGGTTCATATAAGAACGTAGCATTTTATTTCCAAAGTGTAGTAAATATTGGTTTTCCCACAGAAGGGTGATTGCAATACAAGACTGCAATTTTCATTTGCCCATCAAGTGGGCTTTTGTTGGAAATGACACACCACCAGCAGCGTGTTGTCCACGACAGGGGGGGTGGGAGGGGGTATGGCGAACGGAAGAGGGCAAGTTGTTCTTCTATTGGTATGTACACAGGCTTTATAGTGTTTTAAAGAATGTTCGTTCAGGTTCATATAAGAACGTAGCATTTTATTTCCAAAGTGTAGTAAATATTGGTTTTCCCACAGAAGGGTGATTGCAATACAAGACTGCAATTTTCATTTCCCCACCAAGTGGGCTTTTGTTGGAAATGACACACCACCAGCAGCATGTGGTCCACGACAGGGGGGGGTGGGAGGGGGTATGGCGAACAGAAGAGGGCAAGTTGTTCTTCTATTGGTATGTACTCAGGCTTTATAGTGTTTTAAAGAATGTTCGTTCAAGTTCATATAAGAACGTAGCATTTTATTTCCAAAGTGTAGTAAATATTGGTTTTCCCACAGAAGGGTGATTGCAATACAAGGCTGCAATTTTCATTTGCCCATCAAGTTGGCTTTTGCTGGAAATGACACACCACCAGCAGCATGTTGTCCACGACATGGGGGGTGGGAGGGGGTATGGCGAACGGAAGAGGGCAAGTTGTTCTTCTATCGGTATGTACTCAGGCTTTATAGTGTTTTAAAGAATGTCTGTTCAAGTTCATAAAAGAATGTAGCATTTTATTTCCAAAGTGTAGTAAATCTTGGTTTTCCCACAGAAGGGTGATCGCACTAGAAGGCTGCAATTTTTATTTGCCCATCAAGTGGGCTTTTGGTGGTTATTACACACCACCAGCAGCATGTTGTCCACGAGAGATGATGGGGGGGGAGCAAGCGGAAGAGGACAAGTTGTTCTTCTATTGGTATGTACTCAGGCTTTATAGTGTTTTAAAGAATGTTCGTTCAAGTTCACATAAGAACGTAGCATTTTATTTCCAAAGTGTAGTAAATATTAGTTTTCCCACAGAAGGGTGATTGCAATACAAGACTGCAATTATCATTTGCCCATCAAGTGGGCTTTTGGTGGTTATGACACACCACCAGCAGCATGTTGTCCACGAGAGATGATGGGGGGGGGGGGGGGGGGGGGGGGGGGAGCAAGCGGAAGAGGACAAGTTGTTCTTCTATTGGTATGTACTCAGGCTTTATAGTGTTTTAAAGAATGTTCGTTCAAGTTCATATAATAACGTAGCATTTTATTTCCAAAATGTGGTTAATCTTTGTTTTCCCACAGAAGCGTGATCGCAATACAAGACTGCAATTTTCATTTGCCCAACAAGTGGGCTTTTGCTGTAAATGACACACCACCACCAGCATGTTGTCCACGACAGGGGAGGTGGGAGGGGGTGGGGCGAACGGAAGAGGGCAAGTTGTTCTTCTATTGGTATGTACTCAGGCTTTATAGTGTTTTAAAGAATGTCCGTTCAAGTTCATAAAAGAACGTAGCATTTTATTTCCAAAGTGTAGTAAGTATTGGTTTTCCCACAGAAGGGTGATTGCAATACAAGACTGCAATTATCATTTGCCCATCAAGTGGGCTTTTGGTGGTTATGACACACCACCAGCAGCATGTTGTCCATGAGAGATGATGGGGGGGGGGAGCAAGCGGAAGAGGACAAGTTGTTCTTCTATTGGTATGTACTCAGGCTTTATAGTGTTTTAAAGAATGTTCGTTCAAGTTCATATAATAACGTAGCATTTTATTTCCAAAATGTGGTTAATCTTTGTTTTCCCACAGAAGGGTGATTGCAATACAAGACTGCAATTTTCATTTGCCCAACAAGTGGGCTTTTGCTGTAAATGACACACCACCACCACCAGCATGTTGTCCACGACAGGGGGGGTGGGAGGGGGTGGGGCGAATGGAAGAGGGCAAGTTGTTCTTCTATTGGTATGTACTCAGGCTTTATAGTGTTTTAAAGAATGTCCGTTCAAGTTCATAAAAGAACGTAGCATTTTATTTCCAAAGTGTAGTAAATCTTGGTTTTCCCACAGAAGGGTGATCGCAATACAAGGCTGCAATTTTTATTTGCCCATCAAGTGGGCTTTTGGTGGTTATGACACACCACTAGCAGCATGTTGTCCACGAGAGATGATGGGGGGGGGAGCAAGCGGAAGAGGGCAAGTTGTTCTTCTACTGGTATGTACTCAGGCTTTATAGTGTTTTAAAGAATGTCCGTTCAAGTTCATAAAAGATTGTAGCATTTTATTTCCAAAGTGTAGTAAATCTTGGTTTTCCCACAGAAGGGTGATCGCAATACAATGCTGCAATTTTTATTTGCTCATCAAGTGGGCTTTCGGTGGTTGTGACACACCACAAGCAGCATGTTGTCCACGACAGATGATGGGGGGGGAGCAAGTGGGAGAGGACAAGTTGTTCTTCTATTGGTATGTACTCAGGCTTCATAGTGTTTTAAAGAATGTTCGTTCAAGTTCATATAATAACGTAGCATTTTATTTCCAAAGTGTAGTAAATATTGGTTTTCCCACAGAAGGGTGATTGCAATACAAGACTGCAATTTTCACTTGCCCAACAAGTGGGCTTTTGTTGGAAATGACACACCACCAGCAGCATATTGTCCATGACAGGGGGGGTGGGAGGGAGTATGGCGAACGGAAGAGGGCAAGTTGTTCTTCATTTGGTATGTACTCGGGCTTTATAGTGTTTTAAAGAATGTTCGTTCAAGTTCATATAAGAACGTAGCATTTTATTTCCAAAGTGTAGTAAATATTGGTTTTCCCACAGAAGTGTGATTGCAATACAAGACTGCATTTTTCATTTGCCCATCAAGTGGGCTTTTGTTGGAAATGACACACCACCAGCAGCATGTTGTCCACGACAGGGGGGGTGGGAGGGGGTATGGCGAACGGAAGAGGGCAAGTTGTTCTTCTATTGGTATGTACTCAGGCTTTATAGTGTTTTAAAGAATGTTCGTTCAGGTTCATATAAGAACGTAGCATTTTATTTCCAAAGTGTAGTAAATATTGGTTTTCCCACAGAAGGGTGATTGTAATATAAGACTGCAATTTTCATTTGCCCATCAAGTGGGCTTTTGTTATAAATGACACACCACCAGCAGCATGTTGTCCACGACATGGGGGGCGGGAGGGGGTATGGCGAACGGAAGAGGGCAAGTTGTTCCTCTATAGGTATGTACTCAGGCTTTATAGTGTTTTAAAGAATGTTCATTCATGTTCATATAAGAACGTAGCATTTTATTTCCAAAGTGTAGTAAATATTGGTTTTCCCACAGAAGTGTGATTGCAATACAAGACTGCAATTTTCATTTGGCCATCAAGTGGGCTTTTGTAGGAAATGACACACCACCAGCAGCATGTTGTCCACGACAGGGGAGTGGGAGGGGGTATGGCGAACGGAAGAGGGCAAGTTGTTCTTCTATTGGTATGTACTCAGGCTTTATAGTGTTTTAAAGAATGTTCGTTCAAGTTCATATAATAACGTAGCATTTTATTTCCAAAGTGAAGTAAATATTGGTTTTCCCAGAGAAGGGTGATTGCAATACAAGACTGCAATTTTCATTTGCCCATCAAGTGGGCTTTTGTTGGAAATGACACACCACCAGCAGCATGTTGTCCACGACAGGGGGGGTGGGAGGGGGTATGGCGAACGGAAGAGGGCAAGTTGTTCTTCTATTGGTATGTACTCAGGCTTTATAGTGTTTCAAAGAATGTTCGTTCAGGTTCATATAAGAACGTAGCATTTTATTTCCAAAGTGTAGTAAATATTGGTTTTCCCACAGAAGGGTGATTGCAATACAAGACTGCAATTTTCATTTGGCCATCAAGTGGGCTTTTGTTGGAAATGACACACCACCAGCAGCATGTTGTCCACGACAGGGGGGGTGGGAGGGGGTATGGCGAACGGAAGAGGGCAAGTTGTTCTTCTATTGGTATGTACTCAGGCTTTATAGTGTTTTAAAGAATGTTCGTTCAAGTTCATATAAGAACGTAGCATTTTATTTCCTAAGTGTAGTAAATATTGGTTTTCCCACAGAAGGGTGATTGCAATACAAGACTGCAATTTTCATTTGCCCATCAAGTGGGCTTTTGTGGGAAATGACACACCACCAGCAGCATGTTGTCCACGACAGGGGGGGTGGGAGGGGGTATGCCGAACGGAAGAGGGCAAGTTGTTCTTCTATTGGTATGTACTCAGGCTTTATAGTGTTTTAAAGAATGTTCGTTCAGGTTCATATAAGAACGTAGCATTTTATTTCCAAAGTGTAGTAAATATTGGTTTTCCCGCAGAAGGGTGATTGCAATACAAGACTGCAATTTTCATTTGCCCATCAAGTGGGCTTTTGTTGGAAATGACACACCACCAGCAGCATGTTGTCCACGACAGGGGGGGTGGGAGGGGGTATGGCGAACGGAAGAGGGCAAGTTGTTCTTCTATTGGTATGTACTCAGGCTTTATAGTGTTTTAAAGAATGTACGTTCAAGTTCATATAAGAACGTAGCATTTTATTTCCAAAGTGTAGTAAATATTGGTTTTCCCACAGAAGGGTGATTGCAATACAAGACTGCAATTTTCATTTGCCCATCAAGTGGGCTTTTGTTGGAAATGACACACCACCAGCAGCATGTTGTCCACGACAGGGGGGGTGGGAGGGGGTATGGCGAACGGAAGAGGGCAAGTTGTTCTTCTATTGGTATGTACTCAGGCTTTATAGTGTTTTAAAGAATGTTCGTTCAGGTTCATATAAGTACGTAGCATTTTAATTCCAAAGTGTAGTTAATATTGGTTTTCCCACAGAAGGGTGATTGCAATACAAGACTGCAATTTTCATTTGGCTATCAAGTGGGCTTTTGTTGGAAATGACACACCACCAGCAGCGTGTTGTCCACGACAGGGGGGGTGGGAGGGGGTATGGCGAACGTAAGAGGGCAAGTTGTTCTTCTATTGGTATGTACTCAGGCTTTATAGTGTTTTAAAGAATGTTCGTTCAGGTTCATATAAGAACGTAGCATTTTATTTCCAAAGTGTAGTAAATCTTGGTTTTCCCACAGAAGGGTAATCGCAATACAATGCTGCAATTTTTATTTGCCCATCAAGTGGGCTTTTGTTGTAAATGACACTCCACCAGCAGCATGTTGTCCATGACAGGGGGGGTGGGAGGGTGTATGGGGAACGGAAAAGGGCAAGTTGTTCTTCTATTGGTATGTACTCAGGCTTTATAGTGTTTTAAAAAATGTTCGTTCAAGTTCATATAAGAACGTAGCATTTTATTTCCAAAGTGTTGTAAATCTTGGTTTTCCCACAGAAGGGTGATCGCAATACAAGGCTGCAATTTTTATTTGCCCATCAAGTGGGCTTTTGTTGGAAATGACACACCACCAGCAGCATGTTGTCCACGACAAGGGGGGTGGGAGGGGGTATGGCGAACGGAAGAGGGCAAGTTGTTCTTCTATTAGTATGTACTCAGGCTTTATAGTGTTTTAAAGAATGTCCGTTCAAGTTCATAAAAGAACGTAGCATTTTATTTCCAAAGTGTAGTAAATCTTGGTTTTCCCACAGAAGGGTGATCGCAATACAAGGCTGCAATTTTTATTTGCCCATCAAGTGGGCTTTTGGTGGTTATTACACACCACCAGCAGCATTTTGTCCACGAGAGATGATGGGGGGGGAGCAAGCGGAAAAGGGCAAGTTGTTCTTTTATTGGTATGTACTCAGGCTTTATAGTGTTTTAAAGAATGTTCATTCAAGTTCATATAAGAACGTAGCATTTTATTTCCAAAGTGTAGTAAATATTGGTTTTCCCACAGAAGGGTGATTGCAATACAAGACTGCAATTTTCATTTGCCCATCAAGTGGGCTTTTGCTGTAAATGACACACCACCAGCAGCATGTTGTCCACGACAGGGGGGGGTGGGAGGGGGTGGGGCGAACGGAAGAGGGCAAGTTGTTCTTCTATTGGTATGTACTCAGGCTTAATAGTGTTTTAAAGAATGTTCGTTCAAGTTCATATAAGAACGTAGCATTTTATTTCCAAAGTGTAGTAAATATTGGTTTCCCCACAGAAGGGTGATTGCAATACAAGACTGCAATTTTCATTTGCCCATCAAGTGGGCTTTTGCTGTAAATGACACACCACCAGCAGCATGTTGTCCACGACAGGGGGGGTGGGAGGGGGTGGGGCGAACGGAAGAGGGCAAGTTGTTCTTCTATTGCTATGTACTCAGGCTTTATAGTGTTTTAAAGAATGTTCGTTCAAGTTCATATAAGAACGTAGCATTTTATTACCAAAGTGTAGTAAATATTGGTTTTCCCACAGAAGGGTGACTGCAATACAAGACTGCAATTTTCATTTGCCCATCAAGTGGGCTTTTGTTGGAAATGACACACCACCAGCAGCATGTTGTCCACGACAGGGGGGGTGGGAGGGGGTATGGCGAACGGAAGAGGGCAAGTTGTTCTTCTATTGGTATGTACTCAGGCTTTATAGTGTTTTAAAGAATGTCCGTTCAAGTTCATAAAAGAACGTAGCATTTTATTACCAAAGTGTAGTAAATCTTAGTTTTCCCACAGAAGGGTGATCGCAATACAAGGCTGCAATTTTTATTTGCCCATCAAGTGGGCTTTTGGTGGTTATTACACACCACCAGCAGCATGTTGTCCACGAGAGATGATGGTGGGGGAGCAAGCGGAAGAGGGCAAGTTGTTCTTCTATTGGTATGTACTCAGTCTTTATAGTGTTTTAAAGAATGTTCGTTCAGGTTCATATAAGAACGTAGCATTTTATTTCCAAAGTGTAGTAAATATTGGTTTTCCCACAGAAGGGTGATTGCAATACAAGACTGCAATTTTCATTTGCCCATCAAGTGGGCTATTGTTGGAAATGACACACCACCAGCAGCATGTTGTCCACGACAGGGGGGGTGGGAGGGGGTATGGCGAACGGAAGAGGGCAAGTTGTTCTTCTATTGGTATGTACTCAGGCTTTATAGTGTTTTAAAGAATGTTCGTTCAGGTTCATATGAGAACGTAGCATTTTATTTCCAAAGTGTTGTAAATATTGGTTTTCCCACAGAAGGGTGATTGCAATACAAGACTGCAATTTTCATTTGCCCATCAAGTGGGCTTTTGTTGGAAATGACACACCACCAGCAGCATGTTGTCCACGACAGGGGGGGTGGGAGGGGGTATGGCGAACAGAAGAGGGCAAGTTGTTCTTCTACTGGTATGTACTCAGGATTTATAGTGTTTTAAAGAATGTTCGTTCAAGTTCATATAAGAACGTAGCATTTTATTTCCAAAGTGTAGTAAATATTGGTTTTCCCACAGAAGGGTGATTGCAATACAAGACTGCAATTTTCATTTGCCCATCAAGTGGGCTTTTGTTGGAAATGACACACCACCAGCAGCATGTTGTCCACGACAGGGGGGGTGGGAGGGGGTATGGCGAACGGAAGAGGGCAAGTTGTTCTTCTATTGGTATGTACTCAGGCTTTATAGTGTTTTAAAGAATGTTCGTTCAGGTTCATATAAGAACGTAGCATTTTATTTCCAAAGTGTAGTAAATATTGGTTTTCCCACAGAAGGGTGATTGCAATACAAGACTGCAATTTTCATTTGCCCATCAAGTGGGCTTTTGTTGGAAATGACACACCACCAGCAGCGTGTTGTCCACGACAGGGGGGGTGGGAGGGGGTATGGCGAACGGAAGAGGGCAAGTTGTTCTTCTATTGGTATGTACTCAGGCTTTATAGTGTTTTAAAGAATGTACGTTCAAGTTCATATAAGAACGTAGCATTTTATTTCCAAAGTGTAGTAAATATTGGTTTTCCCACAGAAGGGTGATTGCAATACAAGACTGCAATTTTCATTTGCCCATCAAGTGGGCTATTGTTGGAAATGACACACCACCAGCAGCATGTTGTCTTCGACAGGGGGGGTGGGAGGGGGTATGGCGAACAGAAGAGGGCAAGTTGTTCTTCTACTGGTATGTACTCAGGATTTATAGTGTTTTAAAGAATGTTCGTTCAAGTTCATATAAGAACGTAGCATTTTATTTCCAAAGTGTAGTAAATATTGGTTTTCCCACAGAAGGGTGATTGCAATACAAGACTGCAATTTTCATTTGCCCATCAAGTGGGCTTTTGTTGGAAATGACACAGCACCAGCAGCATGTTGTCCACGACAGGGGGGGTGGGAGGGGGTATGGCGAACGGAAGAGGGCAAGTTGTTCTTCTATTGGTATGTACTCAGGCTTTATAGTGTTTTAAAGAATGTTCGTTCAGGCTCATATAAGAACGTAGCATTTTATTTCCAAAGTGTAGTAAATATTGGTTTTGCCACAGAAGGGTGATTGCAATACAAGACTGCAATTTTCATTTGCCCATCAAGTGGGCTTTTGTTGGAAATGACACACCACCAGCAGCATGTTGTCCACGACAGGGGGGGTGGGAGGGGGTATGGCGAACAGAAGAGGGCAAGTTGTTCTTCTATTGGTATGTACTCAGGCTTTATAGTGTTTTAAAGAATGTTCGTTCAAGTTCATATAAGAACGTAGCATTTTATTTCCAAAGTGTAGTAAATACTGGTTTTCCCACAGAAGGGTGATTGCAATACAAGACTGCAATTTTCATTTGCCCATCAAGTGGGCTTTTGCTGGAAATGACACACCACCAGCAGCATGTTGTCCACGACAGGGGGGGTGGGAGGGGGTATGGCGAACGGAAGAGGGCAAGTTGTTCTTCTATTGGTATGTACACAGGCTTTATAGTGTTTTAAAGAATGTTCGTTCAGGTTCATATAAGAACGTAGCATTTTATTTCCAAAGTGTAGTAAATATTGGTTTTCCCACAGAAGGGTGATTGCAATACAAGACTGCAATTTTCATTTGCCCACCAAGTGGGCTTTTGTTGGAAATGACACACCACCAGCAGCATGTTGTCCACGACAGGGGGGGTGGGAGGGGGTATGGCGAACGGAAGAGGGCAAGTTGTTCTTCTATTGGTATGTACACAGGCTTTATAGTGTTTTAAAGAATGTTCGTTCAGGTTCATATAAGAACGTAGCATTTTATTTCCAAAGTGTAGTAAATATTGGTTTTCCCACAGAAGTGTGATTGCAATACAAGACTGCAATTTTGGTTTGCCCATCAAGTGGGCTTTTGTTGGAAATGACACACCACCAGCAGCATGTGGTCCACGACAGGGGGGGGTGGGAGGGGGTATGGCGAACAGAAGAGGGCAAGTTGTTCTTCTATTGGTATGTACTCATTCTTTATAGTGTTTTAAAGAATGTTCGTTCAAGTTCATATAAGAACGTAGCATTTTATTTCCAAAGTGTAGTAAATATTGGTTTTCCCACAGAAGGGTGATTGCAATACAAGGCTGCAATTTTCATTTGCCCATCAAGTTGGCTTTTGCTGGAAATGACACACCACCAGCAGCATGTTGTCCACGACATGGGGGGTGGGAGGGGGTATGGCGAACGGAAGAGGGCAAGTTGTTCTTCTATCGGTATGTACTCAGGCTTTATAGTGTTTTAAAGAATGTCTGTTCAAGTTCATAAAAGAATGTAGCATTTTATTTCCAAAGTGTAGTAAATCTTGGTTTTCCCACAGAAGGGTGATCGCACTAGAAGGCTGCAATTTTTATTTGCCCATCAAGTGGGCTTTTGGTGGTTATTGCACACCACCAGCAGCATGTTGTCCACGAGAGATGATGGGGGGGGAGCAAGCGGAAGAGGACAAGTTGTTCTTCTATTGGTATGTACTCAGGCTTTATAGTGTTTTAAAGAATGTTCGTTCAAGTTCACATAAGAACGTAGCATTTTATTTCCAAAGTGTAGTAAATATTAGTTTTCCCACAGAAGGGTGATTGCAATACAAGACTGCAATTTTCATTTGCCCATCAAGTGGGCTTTTGCTGTAAATGACACACCACCAGGAGCATGTTGTCCACGACAGGGGGGGTGGGAGGGGGTGGGGCGAACGGAAGAGGGCAAGTTGTTCTTCTATTGGTATGTACTCAGGCTTTATAGTGTTTTAAAGAATGTTCGTTCAAGTTCAAATAAGAACGTAGCATTTTATTTCCAAAGTGTAGTAAGTATTGGTTTTCCCACAGAAGGGTGATTGCAATACAAGACTGCAATTATCATTTGCCCATCAAGTGGGCTTTTGGTGGTTATGACACACCACCAGCAGCATGTTGTCCACGAGAGATGATGGGGGGGGGGGAGCAAGCGGAAGAGGACAAGTTGTTCTTCTATTGGTATGTACTCAGGCTTTATAGTGTTTTAAAGAATGTTCGTTCAAGTTCATATAATAACGTAGCATTTTATTTCCAAAATGTGGTTAATCTTTGTTTTCCCACAGAAGCGTGATCGCAATACAAGACTGCAATTTTCATTTGCCCAACAAGTGGGCTTTTGCTGTAAATGACACACCACCACCAGCATGTTGTCCACGACAGGGGAGGTGGGAGGGGGTGGGGCGAACGGAAGAGGGCAAGTTGTTCTTCTATTGGTATGTACTCAGGCTTTATAGTGTTTTAAAGAATGTCCGTTCAAGTTCATAAAAGAACGTAGCATTTTATTTCCAAAGTGTAGTAAGTATTGGTTTTCCCACAGAAGGGTGATTGCAATACAAGACTGCAATTATCATTTGCCCATCAAGTGGGCTTTTGGTGGTTATGACACACCACCAGCAGCATGTTGTCTATGAGAGATGATGGGGGGGGGGGAGCAAGCGGAAGAGGACAAGTTGTTCTTCTATTGGTATGTACTCAGGCTTTATAGTGTTTTAAAGAATGTTCGTTCAAGTTCATATAATAACGTAGCATTTTATTTCCAAAATGTGGTTAATCTTTGTTTTCCCACAGAAGCGTGATCGCAATACAAGACTGCAATTTTCATTTGCCCAACAAGTGGGCTTTTGCTGTAAATGACACACCACCACCACCAGCATGTTGTCCACGACAGGGGGGGTGGGAGGGGGTGGGGCGAATGGAAGAGGGCAAGTTGTTCTTCTATTGGTATGTACTCAGGCTTTATAGTGTTTTAAAGAATGTCCGTTCAAGTTCATAAAAGAACGTAGCATTTTATTTCCAAAGTGTAGTAAATCTTGGTTTTCCCACAGAAGGGTGATCGCAATACAAGGCTGCAATTTTTATTTGCCCATCAAGTGGGCTTTTGGTGGTTATGACACACCACTAGCGGCATGTTGTCCACGAGAGATGATGGGGGGGGGAGCAAGCGGAAGAGGGCAAGTTGTTCTTCTACTGGTATGTACTCAGGCTTTATAGTGTTTTAAAGAATGTCCGTTCAAGTTCATAAAAGATTGTAGCATTTTATTTCCAAAGTGTAGTAAATCTTGGTTTTCCCACAGAAGGGTGATCGCAATACAATGCTGCAATTTTTATTTGCTCATCAAGTGGGCTTTCGGTGGTTGTGACACACCACAAGCAGCATGTTGTCCACGACAGATGATGGGGGGGGAGCAAGTGGGAGAGGACAAGTTGTTCTTCTATTGGTATGTACTCAGGCTTCATAGTGTTTTAAAGAATGTTCGTTCAAGTTCATATAATAACGTAGCATTTTATTTCCAAAGTGTAGTAAATATTGGTTTTCCCACAGAAGGGTGATTGCAATACAAGACTGCAATTTTCACTTGCCCAACAAGTGGGCTTTTGTTGGAAATGACACACCACCAGCAGCATATTGTCCATGACAGGGGGGGTGGGAGGGAGTATGGCGAACGGAAGTGGGCAAGTTGTTCTTCATTTGGTATGTACTCGGGCTTTATAGTGTTTTAAAGAATGTTCGTTCAAGTTCATATAAGAACGTAGCATTTTATTTCCAAAGTGTAGTAAATATTGTTTTTCCCACAGAAGGGTGATTGCAATATAAGACTGCATTTTTCATTTGCCCATCAAGTGGGCTTTTGCTGGAAATGACACACCACCAGCAGGATGTTGTCCACGACAGGGGGGGTGGGAGTGGGTGGGGCGAACGGAAGAGGGCATGTTGTTCTTCTATTGCTATGTACTCAGGCTTAATAGTGTTTTAAAGAATGTCCGTTCAAGTTCATAAAAGAACGTAGCATTTTATTTCCAAAGTGTAGTAAATCATGGTCTTCCCACAGAAGGGTGATCGCTATACAAGGCTGCAATTTTTATTTGCCCATCAAGTGGGCTTTTGGTGGTTATGACACACCACCAGCAGCATGTTGTCCACGAAAGATGAAAGGGGGGGAGCAAGCGGAAGAGGACAAGTTGTTCTTCTATTGGTATGTACTCAGGCTTTATAGTGTTTTAATGAATGTACGTTCAAGTTCATATAAGAACGTAGCATTTTATTTCCAAAGTGTAGTAAATCTTTGTTTTCCCACAGAAGGGTGATCGCAATACAAGGCTGCAAATTTCATTTGCCCATGAAGTCGGCTTTTGGTGGATATGACACTCCACCAGCATCATGTTGTCCACGACGGGGAGGGGTGGAGGGGGTGGAGCGAACTGAAGAGGGCAAGTTGTTCTTCTATTGGTATGTACTCAGGCTTTATAGTGTTTTAAAGAATGTTCGTTCAAGTTCATATAAGAACGTAGCATTTTATTTCCAAAGTGTAGTAAATCTTTGTTTTCCCACAGAAGGGTGATCGCAATACAAGACTGCAATTTTTATTTGCCCATCAAGTGGTCTTTTGGTGGAAATGACACACCACCACCAGCATGTTGTCCACAACAGGGGGGGTGGGAAGGGGTGGCGCGAACGGAAGAGGGCATGTTGTTTTTCTATTGGTATGTACTCAGGCTTTATAGTGTTTTAATGAATGTTCGTTCCAATTCAAATAAGAACATAGCATTTTATTTCCAAAGTGTAGTAAATATTGGTTTTCCCACAGAAGGGTGATTGCAATACAAGACTGCAATTTTCATTTGCCCATCAAGTGGGCTTTTGGTGGTTATGACACACCACTAGCAGCATGTTGTCCACGAGAGATGATGGGGGGGGAGCAAGCGGAAGAGGACAAGTTGTTCTTCAATTGGTATGTACTCAGGCTTTATAGTGTTTTAAAGAATGTTCGTTCAAGTTCATATAAGAACGTAGCATTTTATTTCCAAAGTGTAGTAAATCTTGGTTTTCCCACAGAAGGGTGATTGCAATACAAGACTGCAATTTTCATTTGCCCAACAAGTGGGCTTTTGTTGGAAATGACACACCACCAGCAGCATGTTGTCCACGACAGGGGGGGTGGGAGGGAGTATGGCGAACGGAAGAGGGCAAGTTGTTCTTCTATTGGTATGTACTCAGGCTTTATAGTGTTTTAAAGAATGTTCGACCAGGTTCATATAAGAACGTAGCATTTTATTTCCAAAGTGTAGTAAATATTGGTTTTCCCACAGAAGGGTGATTGCAATACAAGACTGCAATTTTCATTTGCCCATCAAGTGGGCTTTTGTTGGAAATGACACACCACCAGCAGCATGTTGTCCACGACAGGGGAAGTGGGAGGGGGTATGGCGAACGGAAGAGGGCAAGTTGTTCTTCTATTGGTATGTACTCAGGCTTTATAGTGTTTTAAAGAATGTTCGTTCAAGTTCATATAAGAACGTAGCACTTTATTTCCAAAGTGTAGTAAATCTTTGTTTTCCCACAGAAGGGTGATCGCATTACAAGGCTGCAATTTTCATTTGCCCATCAAGTGGGCTTTTGGTGGATATGACATACCACCAGCAGCATGTTGTCCACAACAGGAGGGGTGGGAGGGGGTGGAGCGAACGGAAGAGGGCAAGTTGTTCTTCTATTGGTATGTACTCAGGCTTTATAGCGTTTTAAAGAATGTTCGTTCAAGTTCATATAAGAACGTAGCATTTTATTTCCAAAGTGTAGTAAATCATTGTTTGCCCACAGAAGGGTGATCGCTATACAAGGCTGCAATTTTCATTTGCCCATCAAGTGGTCTTTTGGTGGCAATGACACACTACCACCAGCATGTTGTCCACAACAGGGGGGGTGGGAAGGGGTGGCGCGAACGGAAGAGGGCATGTTGTTCTTCTATTGGTATGTACTCAGGCTTTATAGTGTTTTAATGAATGTTCGTTCCAATTCAAATAAGAACATAGCATTTTATTTCCAAAGTGTAGTAAATCTTTGTTTTCCCACTGAAGGGTGATCGCCATACAAGTCTGCAATTTTCATTTGCCCATCAACTGGATATGACATACCACCAGCTGCATGTTGTCCACGACAGGGGGGGTGGGAGGGGGTGGGGCGAACGGAAGAGGGCAAGTTGTTCTTCTATTGGTATGTACTCAGGCTTTATAGTGTTTTAAAGAATGTTCGTTCAAGTTCATATAAGAACATAGCATTTTATTTCCAAAGTGTAGTAAATCTTGGTTTTCTCACAGAAGGGTGATAGCAATACAAGGCTGCAACTTTTATTTGCCCATCAAGTTGGCTTTTGGTGGAAATGACACACCACCAGCAGCATGTTGTCCATGACAGGGGGGGGGTGGGACGGGGTGGGGCGAACGGATGAGGGCAAGTTGTTCTTCTATTGGTATGTACACAGCCTTTATAGTGTTTTAAAGAATGTTCGTTCAAGTTCATATAAGAACGTAGCATTTTATTTCCAAAGTGTAGTAAATCTTTGTTTTCCCACAGAAGGGTGATCGCAATACAAGACTGCAATTTTCATTTGCCCACGTAGTGGGCTTTTGGTGGAAATGACACACCACCATCAGCATGTTGTCCACGACAGGGGGGAGGGAGGGGGTGGGGCAAACGGAAGAGGGCAAGTTGTTCTTCTATTGGTATGTACTCAGGCTTTATAGTGTTTTAAAGAATATTCGTTCAAGTTCATATAACAACGTAGCATTTCATTTCCAAAGTTTAATCAATCTTGGTTTTCTCACATCAGGGTGATCGCACTACAAGGCTGCAATTTTTATTTGCCCATCAAGTGGGCTTTTGGTGGATATGACACACCACCAGCAGCATGTTGTCCACGACAGGGGGATGGAAGGGGCTGGGGCGAACGGAAGAGGGCAAGTTGTTCTTCTATTGGTATGTACTCCGGCTTTATGGTGTTTTAAAGAATGTTCGTTATAGTTTATATAAGAACGTAGCATTTTATTTCCAAAGTGTAGTAAATCTTTGTTTTCCCACAGAAGGGTGATCGCAATACAAGGCTGCAATTTTCATTTGCCCATCAAGTGGGCTTTTGGTGGATATGACACACCACTAGCAGCATGTTGCCCACGACAGGGGGGGTGGGAGGGGGTGGGGCGAACGGAAGAGGGCAGTTTGTTCTTCTATTGGTATGTACCCAGGCTTTATCGTGTTTCAAAGGATGTTCATTCAAAATCATATAAGAACGTAGCATTTTATTTCCAAAGTGTAGTAAATCTTTGTTTTCCCACAGAAGGGTGATCGCAATACAAGGCTGCAATTTTTATTTGCCCATCAAGTGGTCTTTTGGTGGAAATGACACACCACCACCAGCATGTTGTCCACGACAGGGGGGGTGGGAAGGGGTGGCGCGAACGGAAGAGGGCAAGTTGTTCTTCTATTGGTATGTACTCAGGCTTTATAGTGTTTTAAAGAATGTTCGTTCCAGTTCAAATAATAACGTAGCATTTTATTTCCAAAGTGTAGAAAATCTTGGTTTTCCCACAGAAGGGTGATCGCAATACAAGACTGCAATTTTCATTTGCCCACTTAGTGGGCTTTTGGTGGAAATGACACACCACCAGCAGCATGTTGTCCACGACAGGGGGGGTGGGAGGGGGTGGGGCAAACGGAAGAGGGCAAGTTGTTCTTCTATTGGTATGTACTCAGGCTTTATAGTGTGTTGAAGAATGTTCGTTCAAGTTCATAAAATAACGTAGCATTTTATTTCCAAAGTGTAATCAATCTTGGTTTTCTCACATCAGGGTGATCGCACTACAAGGCTGCAACTTTTATTTGCCCATCAAGTGGGCTTTTGGTGGATATGACACACCACCAGCAGCATGTTGTCCACGACAGGGGGGATGGAAGGGGCTGGGGCGAACGGAAGAGGGCAAGTTGTTCTTCTATTGGTATGTACTCAGGCTTTATAGTGTTTTAAAGAATGTTCGTTCAAGTTCATATAAGAACGTAGCACTTTATTTCCAAAGTGTAGTAAATATAGGTTTTCCCACAGAAGGGTGATTGCAATACAAGACTGCAATTTTCAATTGCCCATCAAGTGGGCTTTTGTTGGAAATGACACACCACCAGCAGCATGTTGTCCACGACAGGGGGGGTGGGAGGGGGTATGGCAAACGGAAGAGGGCAAGTTGTTCTTCTATTGGTATGTACTCAGGCTTTATAGTGTTATAAGAATGTCCGTTCAAGTTCATAAAAGAACGTAGCATTTTATTTCCAAAGTGTAGTAAATCTTGGTTTTCCCACAGAAGGGTGATCGCAATAAAAGGCTGCAATTTTTATTTGCTCATCAAGTGGGCTTTTGGTGGTTATGACACACCAACAGCAGCATGTTGTCCACGAGAGATGATGGGGGGGGAGCAAGAGGAAGAGGACAAGTTGTTCTTCTATTGGTATGTACTCAGGCTTTATAGTGTTTTAATGAATGTTCGTTCAAGTTCATATAAGAACGTAGCATTTTATTTCCAAAGTGTAGTAAATCTTTGTTTTCCCACAGAAGGGTGATCGCAATACAAGGCTGCAATTTTCATTTGCCCATCAAGTGGGCTTTGGTGGATATGACACACCACCAGCAGCATGTTGTCCACGTCAGGGAGAGTGGGAGGGGGTGGGGCGAACGGAAGAGGGCAAGTTGTTCTTCTATTGGTATGTACTCACGCTTTATAGTGTTTTAAAGAATGTTCGTTCAAGTTCATATAAGAACGTAGCATTTTATTTCCAAAGTGTAGTAAATCTTTGTTTTCCCACAGAAGGGTGATCGCAATACAAGGCTGCAATTTTCATTTGCCCATCAAGTGGGCTTTTGGTGGATATGACACACCACCAGCAGCATGTTAACCACGACAGGGGGGGTGGGAGGGGGTGGGGCGAATGGAAGAGGGCAAGCTGTTCTTCTATTGGTATGTACTCAGGCTTTATAGTGTTTTAAAGGATGTTCATTCAAGTTCATATAAGAACGTAGCATTTTATTTCCAAAGTGTAGCAAATCTTTGTTTTCCCACAGAAGGGTGATCACAATACAAGGCTGCAATTTTTATTTGCCCATTAAGTGGTCTTTTGGTGGAAATGACACACCACCACCAGCATGTTGTCCACGACAGGGGGGGTGGAAAGGGGTGGGGCGAACGGAAGAGGGCAAGTTGTTCTTCTATTGGTATGTACTCAGGCTTTGTAGTGTTTTAAAGAATGTTCGTTGAAGTTCATATAGGAATGTAGCATTTTATTTCCAAAGTGTAGTAAATCTTTGTTTTCCCACAGAAGGGTGATCGCAATACAAGGCTACAATTTTTATTTGCCCATCAAGTGGGCTTTTGGTGGATATGACAAACCACCAGCAGCATGTTGTCCACGACAGTAGGATTGGGAGGGGTTGGAGCGAACGGAAGAGGGCAAGTTGTTCTTCTATTTGTATGTACTCAGGCTTTATAGTGTTTTAAGGAATGTTCGTTCAAGTTCATATAAGAACATAGCATTTTATTTCCAAAGTGTAGTAAATCTTTGTTTTCCCACAGAAGGGTGATCGCAATACAAGGCTGCAATTTTCATTTGCCCATCAAGTGGGCTTTTGGTGGATATGACACACCACCAGCAGCATCTTGTCCACAAGAGATGATGGGGGGGGGGGGGGGAGCAAGCGGAAGAGGACAAGTTGTTCTTCTATTGGTATGTACTCAGGCTTTATAGTGTCTTAAAGAATGTTCATTCAAGTTCATATAATAACGTAGCATTTTATTTCCAAAGTGTAGTAAATCTTGGTTTGCTCACATCAGGGTGATCGCACTACAATGCTGCAATTTTTATTTGTCCGTCAAGTGGGTTTTTGGTGGAAATGACACACCACCAGCAGCATGTTGTCCACGACAGTGGGGGCGGGAGGGGGTGGGGCGAACGGAAGAGGGCAAGTTGTTCTTCTATTGGTATGTACTCAGGCTTTATAGTGTTTTAAGGAATGTTCGTTCAAGTTCATATAAGAACATAGCATTTTATTTCCAAAGTGTAGTAAATCTTTGTTTTCCCACAGAAGGGTGATCGCCATACAAGTCTGCAATTTTCATTTGCCCATCAAGTGGGCTTTTGCTGGATATGACACACCACCAGCAGCATGTTGTCCACGACAGAGGGTGTTCGAGGGGGTGGGACGAACGGAAGAGGGCAAGTTGTTCTTCTATTGGTATGTACTCAGGCTTTATAGTGTTTTAAAGAATGTTCTTTCAAGTTCATATAAGAACGTAGCATTTTATTTCCAAAGTGTCATAAATCTTTGTTTTCCCACAGAAGGGTGATCGCAATACCAGGCTGCAATTTTCATTTGCAAATCAAGTGGGCTTTTGGTGGATATGACACACCACTAGCAGCATGTTGTCCACTACAGGGGGGCTGGAAGGGGGTGGGGCAAACGGAAGAGGGCAAGTTTTTCTTCTATTGGTATGTACTCAGGCTTTATAGTGTTTTAAATAATGTTTCTTCAAGCTCATATAAGTACGTAGCATTTTATTTCCAAAGTGTAGTAAATCTTAGTTTTCCCACAGAAGGGTGAACGCAATAAAAGGCTGCAATTTTCATTTGCCCATCAAGTGGTTTTTGGTGGAAATAACACACCACCAGCAGCATGTTGTCCACGAGAGATGATGGGGGGGGGGGGGGGGGGGGGGGAGCAAGCGGAAGAGGACAAGTTGTTCTTCTATTGGTACGAACTCAGGCATTATGCTGTTTTAAAGAATGTTCGATCAAGTTCAAATAATTACGTAGCATTTTATTTCCAAAGTGTAGTAAATCTTGGTTTTCTCACATCAGGGTGATCGCACTACAAGGCAGCAATTTTTATTTGCCCATCAAGTGGGCTTTTGGTGGATAACACACACCACCAGCAGCATGTTGTCCACGACAGGGGGGTGGGAGGGGGTGGGGCGAACGGAAGAGGGCAAGTTGTTTTCTATTGGTATGTACTCAGGCTTTATAGTGTTTTAAAGAATGTTCGGTGAAGTTCATATAAGATCGTTGCATTTTATCTCCAAAGTGTAGTAAATCTTTGTTTTCCCACAAAAGGGTGATGGCAATACAAGGCTGCAATTTTCATTTGCCCATCATGTGGGCTTTTGGTGGAAATGACACACCACCAGCAGCATGTTGTGCACGAGAGATGATGTGGGGGGGAGCAAGCGGAAGAGGACAAGTTGTTCTTCTATTGGTATGTACTCAGGCTTTATGGTGTCTTAAAGAATGTTCGTTCAAATTCATATAATAATGTAGCATTTTATTTCCAAAGTGTAGTATATCTTGGTTTGCTCACATCAGGGTGATCGCACTACAAGGCTGCAATTTTCATTTGCCCATCAAGTGCGCTTTTGGTGGATATGACATACCACCACCAGCATGTTGTCCACGACAGGGGGGGTGGGACGGGGTGGGGCGAACGGAAGAGGGCAAGTTGTTCATCTATTGGTATGTACTCAGGCTTTATAGTGTTTTAAAGAATGTTCGTTCAAGTTCATATAAGAACGTAGCATTTTATTTCCAATGTGTAGTAAATATTGGTTTTCCCACAGAAGGGTGATAGCAATACAAGGCTGCAACTTTTATTTGCCTATCAAGTGGGCTTTTGGTGGAAATGACACACCACCAGCAGCATGTTGTCCACGACAGGGGCGGTGGGACGGGGTGGGGCGAACGGAAGAGGGCAAGTTGTTCTTCTATTGGTATGTACTCTGGCTTTATAGTGTTTTAAAGAATGTTCGTTCAAGTTCATATAAGAACGTAGCATTTAATTCCAAAGTGTAGTAAATCTTGGTTTTCCCACAGAAGGGTGATTCAAATACAAGACTGCAATTTTCATTTGCATATCAAGTGGGCTTTTGTTGGAAATGACACACCACCAGCAGCATGTTGTCCACGACAGGGGGGGTGGGAGGGGGTGGGGCGAACGGAAGAGGGCAAGTTGTTCTTCTATTGGTATGTACTCAGGCTTTATAGTGTTTTAAAGAATGTTCGTTCAAGTTCATATAATAACGTAGCATTTTATTTCCAAAGTGTAGAAAATCTTGGTTTTCCCACAGAAGGATGATTGCAATACAAGACTGCAATATTCATTTTCCCACTTAGTGGGCTTTTGGTGGAAATGACACACCACCAGCAGCATATTGTCCATGACAGGGGGGGTGGGAGGGCGTGGGGCAAACGGAAGAGGGCAAGTTGTTCTTCTATTGGTATGTACTCAGGCTTTATAGTGTTTTAAAGAATGTTCGTTCAAGTTAATATAATAACGTAGCATTTTATTTCCAAAGTGTAATCAATCTTGGTTTTCTCACATCAGGGTGATCGCACTTCAAGGCTGCAATATTTATTTGCCCATCAAGTGGGCTTTTGGTGGATATGACACACCACCAGCAGCATGTTGTCCACGACAGGGGGGATGGAAGGGGCTAGGGCGAACGGAAGAGGGCAAGTTGTTCTTCTATTGGTATGTATTCCGGCTTTATGGTGTTTTAAAGAATGTTCATTATAGTTCATATAAGAACTATCATTTTATTTCCAAAGTGTAGTAAATCTTTGTTTTCCCACAGAAGGATGATCGCAATACAAGGCTGCAATTTTCATTTGCCCATCAAGTGGGCTTTTGGTGGATATGACACACCACCAGCAGCATGTTGTCCACGACAGGGGGGTGGGAGGGGGTGGGGCGAACGGAAGGGGGCAAGTTGTTCTTCTATTGGTATGTACTCAGGCTTTATTGTGTTTTAAAGGATGTTCATTCAAGTTCATATAAGAACGTAGCATTTTATTTCCAAAGTGTAGTAAATCTTTGTTTTCCACAGAAGGGTGATCGCAATACAAGGCTGCAATTTTTATTTGCCCATCAAGTGGTCTTTTGGTGGAAATGACACACCACCACCAGCATGTTGTCCACGACAGTGGGGGTGGGAAGGGGTGGGGCAAACGGAAGAGGGCAAGTTGTTCTTCTATTGGTATGTACTCAGGCTTTATAGTGTTTCAAAGAATGTTCGTTCAAGTTCATATAGGAACGTAGCATTTTAGTTCCAAAGTGTAGTAAATATTGGTTTTCCCACAGAAGGGTGATTGCAATACAAGACTGCAATTTTCATTTGCCCATCAAGTGGGCTTTTGTTGGAAATGACACACCACCAGCAGCATGTTGTCCACGACAGGGGGGGTGGGAGGGTGTATGGCGAACGGAAGAGGGCAAGTTGTTCTTCTATTGGTATGTACTCAGGCTTTATAGTGTTTTAAAGAATGTTCGTTCAAGTTCATATAAGAACGTAGCATTTTATTTCAAAAGTGTAGTAAATATTGGTTTTCCCACAGAAGGGTGATTGCAATACAAGACTGCAATTTTCATTTGCCCATCAAGTGGGCTTTTGTTGGAAATGACACACCACCAGCAGCATGTTGTCCACGACAGGGGGGCTGGGAGGGGTATGGCGAACGGAAGAGGGCAAGTTGTTCTTCTATTGGTATGTACTCAGGCTTTATAGTGTTTTAAAGAATGTTCGTTCAAGTTCATATAAGAACATAGCATTTTATTTCCCACATGTGGTAAATCGTTGTTTTCCCACAGAAGCGTGATCGCAATACAAGGCTGCAGTTTTCATTTGCCCATCAAGTGGGCTTTTGCTGGAAATGACACACCACCAGCAGCATGTTGTCCACGACAGGGGGGGGTGGGAGGGGGTGGGGCGAACGGAAGAGGGCAAGTTGTTCTTATATTGGTATGTACTCAGGCTTTATAGTGTTTTAAAGAATGTCCGTTCAAGTTCATAAATGAACGTAGCATTTTATTTCCAAAGTGTAGTAAATCTTGGTTTTCCCACAGAAGGGTGATCGCAATACAAGGCTGCAATTTTTATTTGCCCATCAAGTGGGCTTTTGGTGGTTATGACACACCACCAGCAGCATGTTGTCCACGAGAGGTGATGGGGGGGGGAGCAAGAGGAAGAGGACAAGTAGTTCTTCTATTGGTATGTACTCAGGCTTTATAGTGTTTTAATGAATGTTCGTTCTAGTTCATATAAGAACGTAGCATTTTATTTCCAAAGTGTAGTAAATCTTTGTTTTCCCACAGAAGGGTGATCGCAATACAAGGCTGCAATTTTTATTTGCCCATCAAGTGGTCTTTTGGTGGAAATGACACACCACCACCAGCATGTTGTCCACGACAGGGGGGGTGGGAAGGGGTGGCGCGAACGGAAGAGGGCAAGTTGTTCTTCTATTGGTATGTACTCAGGCTTTATAGTGTTTTAAAGAATGTTCGTTCCAGTTCAAATAAGAACATAGCATTTTATTTCCAAAGTGTAGTAAATCTTTGTTTTCCCACAGAAGGGTGATCGCCATACAAGTCTGCAATTTTCATTTGCCCATCAAGTGGGCTTTTGGTGGATATGACATACCACCAGCAGCATGTTGTCCACAACAGGGGGGGAGGGAGGAGGTGGGGCGAACGGAAGAGGGCAAGTTGTTCTTCTATTGGTATGTACTCAGGCTTTATAGTGTTTTAAAGAATGTTCGTTCAAGTTAATATAATAACGTAGCATTTTATTTCCAAAGTGTAATCAATCTTGGTTTTCTCACATCAGGGTGATCGCACTTCAAGGCTGCAATATTTATTTGCCCATCAAGTGGGCTTTTGGTGGATATGACACACCACCAGCAGCATGTTGTCCACGACAGGGGGGATGGAAGGGGCTAGGGCGAACGGAAGAGGGCAAGTTGTTCTTCTATTGGTATGTATTCCGGCTTTATGGTGTTTTAAAGAATGTTCATTATAGTTCATATAAGAACTATCATTTTATTTCCAAAGTGTAGTAAATCTTTGTTTTCCCACAGAAGGATGATCGCAATACAAGGCTGCAATTTTCATTTGCCCATCAAGTGGGCTTTTGGTGGATATGACACACCACCAGCAGCATGTTGTCCACGACAGGGGGGTGGGAGGGGGTGGGGCGAACGGAAGGGGGCAAGTTGTTCTTCTATTGGTATGTACTCAGGCTTTATTGTGTTTTAAAGGATGTTCATTCAAGTTCATATAAGAACGTAGCATTTTATTTCCAAAGTGTAGTAAATCTTTGTTTTCCACAGAAGGGTGATCGCAATACAAGGCTGCAATTTTTATTTGCCCATCAAGTGGTCTTTTGGTGGAAATGACACACCACCACCAGCATGTTGTCCACGACAGTGGGGGTGGGAAGGGGTGGGGCAAACGGAAGAGGGCAAGTTGTTCTTCTATTGGTATGTACTCAGGCTTTATAGTGTTTCAAAGAATGTTCGTTCAAGTTCATATAAGAACGTAGCATTTTAGTTCCAAAGTGTAGTAAATATTGGTTTTCCCACAGAAGGGTGATTGCAATACAAGACTGCAATTTTCATTTGCCCATCAAGTGGGCTTTTGTTGGAAATGACACACCACCAGCAGCATGTTGTCCACGACAGGGGGGGTGGGAGGGTGTATGGCGAACGGAAGAGGGCAAGTTGTTCTTCTATTGGTATGTACTCAGGCTTTATAGTGTTTTAAAGAATGTTCGTTCAAGTTCATATAAGAACGTAGCATTTTATTTCAAAAGTGTAGTAAATATTGGTTTTCCCACAGAAGGGTGATTGCAATACAAGACTGCAATTTTCATTTGCCCATCAAGTGGGCTTTTGTTGGAAATGACACACCACCAGCAGCATGTTGTCCACGACAGGGGGGCTGGGAGGGGTATGGCGAACGGAAGAGGGCAAGTTGTTCTTCTATTGGTATGTACTCAGGCTTTATAGTGTTTTAAAGAATGTTCGTTCAAGTTCATATAAGAACATAGCATTTTATTTCCCACATGTGGTAAATCGTTGTTTTCCCACAGAAGCGTGATCGCAATACAAGGCTGCAGTTTTCATTTGCCCATCAAGTGGGCTTTTGCTGGAAATGACACACCACCAGCAGCATGTTGTCCACGACAGGGGGGGTGGGAGGGGGTGGGGCGAACGGAAGAGGGCAAGTTGTTCTTATATTGGTATGTACTCAGGCTTTATAGTGTTTTAAAGAATGTCCGTTCAAGTTCATAAATGAACGTAGCATTTTATTTCCAAAGTGTAGTAAATCTTGGTTTTCCCACAGAAGGGTGATCGCAATACAAGGCTGCAATTTTTATTTGCCCATCAAGTGGGCTTTTGGTGGTTATGACACACCACCAGCAGCATGTTGTCCACGAGAGATGATGGGGGGGGGAGCAAGAGGAAGAGGACAAGTAGTTCTTCTATTGGTATGTACTCAGGCTTTATAGTGTTTTAATGAATGTTCGTTCTAGTTCATATAAGAACGTAGCATTTTATTTCCAAAGTGTAGTAAATCTTTGTTTTCCCACAGAAGGGTGATCGCAATACAAGGCTGCAATTTTTATTTGCCCATCAAGTGGTCTTTTGGTGGAAATGACACACCACCACCAGCATGTTGTCCACGACAGGGGGGGTGGGAAGGGGTGGCGCGAACGGAAGAGGGCAAGTTGTTCTTCTATTGGTATGTACTCAGGCTTTATAGTGTTTTAAAGAATGTTCGTTCCAGTTCAAATAAGAACATAGCATTTTATTTCCAAAGTGTAGTAAATCTTTGTTTTCCCACAGAAGGGTGATCGCCATACAAGTCTGCAATTTTCATTTGCCCATCAAGTGGGCTTTTGGTGGATATGACATACCACCAGCAGCATGTTGTCCACAACAGGGGGGGAGGGAGGAGGTGGGGCGAACGGAAGAGGGCAAGTTGTTCTTCTATTGGTATGTACTCAGGCTTTATAGTGTTTTAAAGAATGTTCGATCAAGTTCATATAAGAACGTAGCATTTTATTTCCAAAGTGTAGTAAATCTTGGTTTTCTCACAGAAGGGTGATAGCAATACAAGGCTGCAATTTTTATTTGCCCATCAAGTGGGCTTTTGGTGGAAATGACACACCACCAGCAGCATGTTGTCCACGACAGGCTGGGTGGGAGGGGGTGGGGCGAACGGAAGACGGCAAGTTGTTCTTCTATTGGTATGTACTCAGGCTTTATAGTGTTTCAAAGAATGCTCGTTCAAGTTCATATAATAACGTAGCATTTTATTTCCAAAGTGTAGAAAATCTTGGTTTTCCCACCGAAGGGTGATCGCAATACAAGACTGCAATTTTCATTTGCCCACTTAGTGGGCTTTTGGTGGAAATGACAAACCACCAGCAGCATGTTGTCCACGACAGGGGGGGTGGGAGGGGGTGGGGCAAACGGAAGAGGGCAAGTTGTTCTTCTATTGGTATGTACTCATGCTTTATAGTGTTTTAAAGAATGTTCGTTCAATTTCATAAAATAACGTAGCATTTTATTTTCAAAGTGTAATCAATCTTGGTTTTCTCACATCAGGGTGATCGCACTACAAGGCTGCAATTTTTATTTGCCCATCAAGTGGGCTTTTGGTGGTTATGACACACCACCAGTAGCATGTTGTCCACGAGAGATAATGGGGGGGGAGCAAGAGGAAGAGGACAAGTTGTTCTTCTATTGGTCTGTACTCAGGCTTTATAGTGTTTTAAAGAATGTCCGTTCAAGTTCATAAAAGAATGTAGCATTTTATTTCCAAAGTGTAGTAAATCTTGGTTTTCCCACAGAAGGGTGATCGCAATACAAGGCTGCAATTTTCATTTGCCCATCAAGTGGGCTTTTGGTGGATATGACACACAACCAGCAGCATGTTGTCCACGACAGGGAAGGTGGGAGGGGGTGGGGCGAACGGAAGAGGGCAAGTTGTTCTTCTATAGGTATGTACTCAGGCTTTATAGTGTTTTAAAGAATGTTCGATCAAGTTCACATAAGAACGTAGCATTTTATTTCCAAAGTGTAGTAAATCTTGGTTTTTCTCTCACAGAAGGGTGATAGCATTACAAGGCTGCAATTTTTATTTGCCCATCAAGTGGGCTTTTGGTGGAAATGACACACCACCAGCAGCATGTTGTCCACGACAGGGGGGGTGGGACGAGGTGGGGCGAACGGAAGAGGGCAAGTTGTTCTTCTATTGGTATGTACTCAGGCTTTATAGTGTTTTAAAGAATGCTTGTTCAAGTTCATATAATAACGTAGCATTTTATTTCCAAAGTGTAGAAAATCTTGGTTTTCCCACAGAAGGGTGATCGCAATACAAGACTGCAATTTTCATTTGCCCACTTAGTGGGCTTTTGGTGGAAATGACACACCACCAGCAGCATGTTGTCCACGACAGGGGGGGTGGGAGGGGGTATGGCTAATGGAAGAGGGCAAGTTGTTCTTCTATTGGTATGTACTCAGGCTTTATAGTGTTTTAAAGAATGTTCGTTCAAGTTCATATAAGAACATAGCATTTTATTTCAAAAATGTGGTAAATCTTTGTTTTCCCACACAAGCGTGATCGCAATACAAGGCTGCAGTTGTCATTTGCAAATCAAGTGGGCTTTTGGTGGATATGACACACCACCAGCAGCATGTTGTCCACGACAGAGGGGGTTGGAGGGGGTGGGACGAACGGAAGAGGGCAAGTTGTTCTTCTATTGGTATGTACTCAGGCTTTATAGTGTTTTAAAGAATGTTCGTTCAAGTTCATAAAATAACGTAGCATTTTATTTCCAAAGTGTAATCAATCTTGGTTTGCTCACATCAGGGTGATCGCACTACAAGGCTGCAATTTTTATTTGCCCATCAAGTGGGCTTTTGGTGGATATGACACACCACCAGTCGCATCTTGTCCACGACAGGGGGGATGGAAGGGGCTGGGGCGAACGGAAGAGGCAAGTTGTTCTTCTATTGGTATGTACTCCGGCTTTATGGTGTTTTAAAGAATGTTCGTTATAGTTCATATAAGAACGTAGCATTTTATTTCCAAAGTGTAGTAAATCTTTGTTTTCCCACAGAAGGGTGATCGCAATACAAGGCCGCAATTTTCATTTGCCCATCAAGTGGGCTTTTGGTGGATATGACACACCACCAGCAGCATGTTGTCCACGAGAGATGATGGGGGGGGAGCAAGAGGAAGAGGACAAGTTGTTCTTCTATTGGTATGTACACAGGCTTTATAGTGTTTTAAAGAATGTCCGTTCAAGTTCATATAAGAACGTAGCATTTTATTTCCAAAGTGTAGTAAATATTGGTTTTCCCACAGAAGGGTGATTGCAATACAAGACTGCAATTTTCATTTGCCCATCAAGTGGGCTTTTGTTGGAAATGACACACCACCAGCAGCATGTTGTCCACGACAGGGGGGGTGGGAGGGGGTATGGCTAACGGAAGAGGGCAAGTTCTTCTTCTATTGGTATGTACTCAGGCTTTATAGTGTTTTAAAGAATGTTCGTTCAAGTTCATATAAGAACATAGCATTTTATTTCCAAAATGTGGTAAATCTTTGTTTTCCCACACAAGCGTGATCGCAATACAAGGCTGCAGTTTTCATTTGCCCATCAAGTGGGCTTTTGCTGGAAATGACACACAACCAGCAGCATGTTGTCCACGACAGGGGGGGGTGGGAGGGGGTATGGCGAACGGAAGAGGGCAAGTTGTTCTTCTATTGGTATGTACTCAGGCTTTATAGTGTTTTAAAGAATGTCCGTTGAAGTTTATAAAATAACGTAACATTTTACTTCCAAAGTGTAGTAAATCTTGGTTTTCCCAAAGAAGGGTGATCGCAATACAAGGCTGCAATTTTTATTTGCCCATCAAGTGGGCTTTTGGAGGTTATGACACACCACCAGCAGCATGTTGTCCACGAGAGATGACGGGGGGGGGAGCAAGAGGAAGAGGACAAGTTGTTCTTCTATTGGTATGTACACAGGCTTTATAGTGTTTTAAAGAATGTCCGTTCAAGTTCATAAAAGAACGTAGCATTTTATTTCCAAAGTGTAGTAAATCTTGGTTTTCCCACAGAAGGGTGATCGCAATACAAGGCTGCAATTTTCATTTGCCCATCAAGTGGGCTTTTGGTGGATATGACACACCACCAGCAGCATGTTGTCCACGGCGGGGGGGGTGGGAGGAGGTGGGGCGAACGGAAGAGGGCAAGTTGTTCTTCTATTGGTATGTACTCAGGCTTTATAGTGTTTTAAAGAATGTTCGTTCAAGTTCATATAAGAACGTAGCATTTTATTTCCAAAGTGTAGTAAATCTTTGTTTTCCCAGAGAAGGGTGATCGCAATACAAGGCTGCAATTTTCATTTGCCCATCAAGTGGGCTTTTGGTGGATATGACACACCACCAGCAGCATGTTGTCCACGACAGGGGGGGTGGGAGGGGGTGGGGCGAATGGAAGAGGGCAAGTTGTTCTTCTATTGGTATGTACTCAGGCTTTATAGTGTTTTAAACGATGTTCATTCAAGTTCATATAAGAACGTAGCATTTTCTTTCCAAAGTGTAGTAAATCTTTGTTTTCCCACAGAAGGGTGATCGCAATACAAGGCTGCAATTTTTATTTGCCCATCAAGTGGTCTTTTGGTGGAAATGACACACCACCACCAGCATGTTGTCCACGACAGGGGGGGTGGGAAGGGGTGGCGCGAACGGAAGAGGGCAAGTTGTTCTTCTATTGGTATGTACTCAGGCTTTATAGTGTTTTAAAGAATGTTCGTTCCAGTTCAAATAAGAACATAGCATTTTATTTCCAAAGTGTAGTAAATCTTTGTTTTCCCACAGAAGGGTGATCGCCATACAAGTCTGCAATTTTCATTTGCCCATCAAGTGGGCTTTTGGTGGATATGACATACCACCAGCAGCATGTTGTCCACGACAGGGGGGGTGGAAGGGGGTGGGGCGAACGGAAGAGGGCAAGTTGTTCTTCTATTGGTATGTACTCAGGCTTTATAGTGTTTTAAAGAATGTTCGTTCAAGTTCATATAAGAACGTAGCATTTTATTTCCAAAGTGAAGTAAATCTTTGTTTTCCCACAGAAGGGTGATTGCAATACAAGACTGCAATTTTCATTTGCCCATCAAGTGGGCTTTTGTTGGAAATGACACACCACACGCAGCATAAAGTCCACGACAGGGTGGGTGGGAGGGGGTGGGGCGAACGGAAGAGGGCAAGTTGTTCTTCTATTGGTATGTACTCAGGCCTTATAGTGTTTTAAAGAATGCTCGTTCAAGTTCATATAAGAACGTAGCATTTTTTTCCAAAGTGTAGTAAATATTGGTTTTCCCACAGAAGGTTGATTGCAATACAAGACTGCAATTTTCATTTGCCCATCAAGTGGGCTTTTGTTGGAAATGACACACCACCAGCAGCATGTTGTCCACGACAGGGGGGCTGGAAGGGGGTGGGGCAAACGGAAGAGGGCAAGTTTTTCTTCTATTGGTATGTACTCAGGCTTTATAGTGTTTTAAAGAATGTTTGTTCAAGCTCATATAAGTACGTAGGATTTTATTTCCAAAGTGTAGTAAATCTTAGTTTTCCTACAGAAGGGTGAACGCAATACAAGGCTGCAATTTTCATTTGCCCATCAAGTGGTTTTTGGTGGAAATGACACACCACCACCAGCATGTTGTCCACGAGAGATGATGGGGTGGGGGGGGGGGGGGGGGGGGAGCAAGCGGAAGAGGACAAGTTGTTCTTCTATTGGTATGTACTCCGGCTTTATGGTGTTTTAAAGAATGTTCGTTATAGTTCATATAAGAACGTAGCATTTTATTTCCAAAGTGTAGTAAATCTTTGTTTTCCCACAGAAGGGTGATCGCAATACAAGGCTGCAATTTTCATTTGCCCATCAAGTGGGCTTTTGGTGGATATGACACACCACCAGCAGCATGTTGTCCACGAGAGATGATGGGGGGGGAGCAAGAGGAAGAGGACAAGTTGTTCTTCTATTGGTATGTACACAGGCTTTATAGTGTTTTAAAGAATGTCCGTTCAAGTTCATATAAGAACGTAGCATTTTATTTCCAAAGTGTAGTAAATATTGGTTTTCCCACAGAAGGGTGATTGCAATACAAGACTGCAATTTTCATTTGCCCATCAAGTGGGCTTTTGTTGGAAATGACACACCACCAGCAGCATGTTGTCCACGACAGGGGGGGTGGGAGGGGGTATGGCTAACGGAAGAGGGCAAGTTCTTCTTCTATTGGTATGTACTCAGGCTTTATAGTGTTTTAAAGAATGTTCGTTCAAGTTCATATAAGAACATAGCATTTTATTTCCAAAATGTGGTAAATCTTTGTTTTCCCACACAAGCGTGATCGCAATACAAGGCTGCAGTTTTCATTTGCCCATCAAGTGGGCTTTTGCTGGAAATGACACACAACCAGCAGCATGTTGTCCACGACAGGGGGGGGGTGGGAGGGGGTATGGCGAACGGAAGAGGGCAAGTTGTTCTTCTATTGGTATGTACTCAGGCTTTATAGTGTTTTAAAGAATGTCCGTTCAAGTTTATAAAAGAACGTAACATTTTACTTCCAAAGTGTAGTAAATCTTGGTTTTCCCAAAGAAGGGTGATCGCAATACAAGGCTGCAATTTTTATTTGCCCATCAAGTGGGCTTTTGGAGGTTATGACACACCACCAGCAGCATGTTGTCCACGAGAGATGACGGGGGGGGGGGGGGGGGGGAGCAAGAGGAAGAGGACAAGTTGTTCTTCTATTGGTATGTACTCAGGCTTTATAGTGTTTTAAAGAATGTTCGTTCAAGTTCATATAAGAACGTAGCATTTTATTTCCAAAGTGTAGTAAATCTTTGTTTTCCCAGAGAAGGGTGATCGCAATACAAGGCTGCAATTTTCATTTGCCCATCAAGTGGGCTTTTGGTGGATCTGACACACCACCAGCAGCATGTTGTCCACGACAGGGGGGGTGGGAGGGGGTGGGGCGAATGGAAGAGGGCAAGTTGTTCTTCTATTGGTATGTACTCAGGCTTTATAGTGTTTTAAACGATGTTCATTCAAGTTCATATAAGAACGTAGCATTTTATTTCCAAAGTGTAGTAAATCTTTGTTTTCCCACAGAAGGGTGATCGCAATACAAGGCTGCAATTTTTATTTGCCCATCAAGTGGTCTTTTGGTGGAAATGACACACCACCACCAGCATGTTGTCCACGACAGGGGGGGTGGGAAGGGGTGGCGCGAACGGAAGAGGGCAAGTTGTTCTTCTATTGGTATGTACTCAGGCTTTATAGTGTTTTAAAGAATGTTCGTTCCAGTTCAAATAAGAACATAGCATTTTATTTCCAAAGTGTAGTAAATCTTTGTTTTCCCACAGAAGGGTGATCGCCATACAAGTCTGCAATTTTCATTTGCCCATCAAGTGGGCTTTTGGTGGATATGACATACCACCAGCAGCATGTTGTCCACGACAGGGGGGGTGGGAGGGAGTGGGGCGAACGGAAGAGGGCAAGTTGTTCTTCTATTGGTATGTACTCAGGCTTTATAGTGTTTTAAAGAATGTTCGTTCAAGTTCATATAAGAACTTAGCATTTTATTTCCAAAGTGAAGTAAATCTTTGTTTTCCCACAGAAGGGTGATTGCAATACAAGACTGCAATTTTCATTTGCCCATCAAGTGGGCTTTTGTTGGAAATGACACACCACACGCAGCATAAAGTCCACGACAGGGTGGGTGGGAGGGGGTGGGGCGAACGGAAGAGGGCAAGTTGTTCTTCTATTGGTATGTACTCAGGCCTTATAGTGTTTTAAAGAATGCTCGTTCAAGTTCATATTAGAACGTAGCATTTTTTTCCAAAGTGTAGTAAATATTGGTTTTCCCACAGAAGGTTGATTGCAATACAAGACTGCAATTTTCATTTGCCCATCAAGTGGGCTTTTGTTGGAAATGACACACCACCAGCAGCATGTTGTCCACGACAGGGGGGCTGGAAGGGGGTGGGGCAAACGGAAGAGGGCAAGTTTTTCTTCTATTGGTATGTACTCAGGCTTTATAGTGTTTTAAAGAATGTTTGTTCAAGCTCATATAAGTACGTAGGATTTTATTTCCAAAGTGTAGTAAATCTTAGTTTTCCCACAGAAGGGTGAACGCAATACAAGGCTGCAATTTTCATTTGCCCATCAAGTGGTTTTTGGTGGAAATGACACACCACCACCAGCATGTTGTCCACGAGAGATGATGGGGTGGTGGGGGGGGGGGGGGGGGGGGAGCAAGCGGAAGAGGACAAGTTGTTCTTCTATTGGTACGTACTCAGGCATTATGGTGTTTTAAAGAATGTTCGATCAAGTTCAAATAATAACATAGCATTTTATTTCCAAAGTGTAGTAAATCTTGGTTTTCTCACATCAGGGTGATCGCACTACAAGGCTGCAATTTTCATTTGCCCATCAAGTGGGCTTTTGGTGGATACGACACACCACCAGCAGCATGCTGTCCACGACAGTGGGGGTGGGAGGGGGTGGGCGAACGGAAGGGGGCAAGTTGTTCTTCTATTGGTATGTACTCAGGCTTTATAGTGTTTTAAAGAATGTTCGTTCCAGTTCAAATAAGAACATAGCATTTAATTTCCAAAGTGTAATAAATCTGTGTTTTCCCACAGAAGGGTGATCGCCATACAAGTCTGCAATTTTCATTTGCCCATCAAGTGCGCTTTTGGTGGATATGACATACCACCAGCAGCATGTTGTCCACGACAGGGGGGGTGGGACGGGGTGGGGCGAACGGAAGAGGGCAAGTTGTTCTTCTATTGGTATGTACTCGGGCTTTATAGTGTTTTAAAGAATGTTCGTTCAAGTACATATAAGAACGTAGCATTTTATTTCCAAAGTGTAGTAAATCTTGGTTTTCTCACAGAAGGGTGATAGCAATACAAGGCTGCAATTTTTATTTGCCCATCAAGTGGGCGTTTGGTGGAAATGACACACCACCAGCAGCATGTTGTCCACGACAGGGGGGGGTGGGACGGGGTGGGGCGAACGGAAGAGGCAAAGTTGTTCTTCTATTGGTATGTACTCAGGCTTTATAGTGTTTTAAAGAATGTTCGTTCAAGTTCATATAAGAACGTAGCATTTTATTTCCAAAGTGTAGTAAGTCTTGGTTTTCCCACAGAAGGGTGATCGCAATACAAGACTGCAATTTTCATTTGCCCACTTAGTGGGCTTTTGGTGGAAATGACACACCACCAGCAGCATGTTGGCCACGACAGGGGGGGTGGGAAGGGGTGGGGCGAACGGAAGAGGGCAAGTTGTTCTTCTATTGGTATGTACTCAGGCTTCATAGTGTTTTAAAGAATGTTCGTTCAAGTTCATATAATAACTTAGCATTTTATTTCCAAAGTGTAGTCAATCTTTGTTTTCCCACAGAAGGGTGATCGCAATACAAGGATGCAATTTTCATTTGCCCATCAAGTGGGCTTTTGTAGAAATGACACACCACCAGCAGCATGTTGTCCACGACAGGGGGGTGGGAGGGGGTGGGGCGAACGGAAGTGGGCAAGTTGTTCTTCTATTGGTATGTCTCAGGCTTTTGAGTGTTTTAAAGAATGTTTCTTCAAGTTCATATAAGAACGTAGCATTTTATTTCCAAAGTGTAATAAATCTGGCTTTTCCCACAGAAGGGTGATTGCAATACAAGACTGAAATTTTCATTTGCCCACTTAGTGGGCTTTTGGTGGAAATGACACACCACCAGCAGCATGTTGCCCACGACAGGGGGGGTTGGAGGGGGTGGGGCGAACGGAAGAGGGCAAGTTGTTCTTCTATTGGTATGTACTCAGGCTTTATAGTGATTTAAAGAATGTTCGTTCAAGTTCATATAAGGACGTAGCATTTTATTTCAGAAGTGTAGTAAATCTTGGTTTTCTCACAGAAGGGTAATCGTAATACAAGGCTGCAATTTTTATTTGCCCATCAAGTGGGCCTTTGGTGGATATGACAACCCACCAGCAGCATGTTGTACACGACCGGGGTGTGGGAGGAGGTGGGGCGAACGGAAGAGGGCAAGTTGTTCTTCTATTGGTATGTACTCAGGCTTTATAGTGTTTCAAAGAATGTTCGTTTAAGTTCGTATAAGAACGTAGCATTTTATTTCCAAAGGGTAGTAAATCTTTGTTTTCCCACAGAAGGGTGATCGCAATACAAGGCTGCAATTTTCATTTGCCTATAAAGTGGGCTTTTGGTTGGTATGACATACCACCAGCAGCATGTTGTCCACGACAGGGCGGATGGGATGGGGTGGGGCGAACGGAAGAGGGCAAGTTGTTCTTCTGTTGGTATGTACTCAGGTTTTATAGTGTTTTAAAGAAGGTTCGTTCAAGCTCATATAATAAAGTAGCATTTTATTTCCAAAGTGTAGAAAATCTTGGTTTTCTCATATCAGGGTGATCGCACTAAAAGGCTGCAATTTTCATTTGCCCATCAAGTGGGCTTTTGGTGGATATGACACACCACCAGCAGCATGTTGTCCACGACAGGGGGTGTTGGAGGGGGGGGGGCGATCGGAAGAGGGCAAGTTGTTCTTCTATTGGTATGTACTCAGGCTTTATAGTGTTTTAAAGAATGTTCGTTCAAGTTCATAAAAGAACGTAGCATTGTTTTTCCAAAGTGTAATAAATCTTTGTTTTCCCACAGAAGGGTGATCGCAATACAAGACTGCAATTTTCATTTGCCCAGCAAGTGGGCTTTTGGTGAAAATTACACACCACCAGCAGCATGTTGTACACGACAGGGGGGGTAGGTGGGGGTGGGGCGAACGGAAGAGGGCAAGTTGTTCTTCTATTGGTATGTACTCAGGCTTTATAGTGTTTTAAAGAATGTTCGTTCAAGTTCATATAAGAACGTAGCATTTTATTTCCAAAGTGTAGTAAATCTTTGTTTTCCCACAGAAGGGTGATCGCAAAACAAGGCTGCAATTTTTATTTGCCCATCAAGTGGGCTTTTAGTGGAAATGACACACCACCAGCAGCATGTTGTCCACGACAATGGGGGTGGGAGGGGTAGGGCGAACGGAAGAGGGTAAGTTGTTCTTCTATTAGTATGTACTCAGGCTTTATTGTGTTTTAAAGAAAGTTCGTTCAAGTTCATATAAGAACGTAGCATTTTATTTCCAAAGTGTAGTAAATCTTTGTTTTCCCACAGAAGGGTGATCGCAATACAAGGCTGCAATTTTTATTTGCCCATCAAGTGGGATTTTGGTGGAAATGACACACCACCAGCAGCATGTTGTCCATGACAGGGGTGGTGGGAGTGGGTGGGGCGAACGGAAGAGGGCAAGTTGTTCTTCTATTGGTATGTACTCAGGCTTTATAGTGTTTTAAAGAATGTCCGTTCAAGTTCATATAAGAAAGTAGCATTTTATTTCCAAAGTGTAGTAAATCTTTGTTTTCCCACAGAAGGGTGATCGCAATACAAGGCTGCAATTTTCATTCGCCCATCAAGTGGGCTTTTGGTGGAAATGACACACCACCAGCAGCAAGTTGTCCTTGAGAGGTGATGGGGGGGGGGAGGGAGCAAGCGGAAGAGGACAAGTTGCTCTTCTATTGGTACGTACTCAGGCTTTATAGTGTTTTAAAGAATGTTCATTCAAGTTCATATAATAACGTATCATTTTATTTCCAACGTATAGTAAATCTTGGTTTTCTCACATCAGGGTGATCGCATTAGAAGGCTGCAATTTTTATTTGCCCATCAAGTGGGCTTTTGGTGGAAATGACACTCCACCATCAGCAAGTTCTCCACGACAGGGGGAGTGGGATGGGGTGGGGCGAACGGAACAGGTCAAGTTGTTCTTCTATGGTATGTACTCAGGCTTTATAGTGTTTTAAAGAATGTTCGTTCAAGTTCATATAAGAACGTAGCATTTTATTACCAAAGTGTAGTAAATCTTTGTTTTCCCACAGAAGGGTGATCGCAATACAAGGCTGCAATTTTCATTCGCTCATCAAGTGGGCTTTTGGTGGAAATGACACACCACCAGCAGAAAGTTGTCCACGAGAGGTGATGGGGGGGGGGGAGCAAGCGGAAGAGGACAAGTTGTTCTTCTATTGGTATGTACTCAGGCTTTATGATGTTTCAAAGAATATTCGTTCAAGTTCATATAATAACGTAGCATTTTATTTGCAAAGTGTAGTAAATCTTGGTTTTCTCACATCAGGGTGATCGCATTACAAGGCTGCAATTTTTTTTTGCCCATCAAGTGGGATTTTGATGGATATGACACACCAGCAGCAGCATGTTTTCCATGACAGGGGGGGTGGGAGGGGGTGGGGCGAACGGAAGAGGGCAAGTTGTTCTTCTATTGGTAAGTACTCAGGCTTTATAGTGTTTTAAAGAATGTTCGTTCGATTTCATATAAGAACGTAGCATTTTATTTCCAAAGTGTAGTAAATCTTTGTTTTCCCACGGAAGGGTGATCGCAATACAAGGCTGCAATTTTCATTTGCCCATCAAGTGGGCTTTTGGTGGAAATGACACACCACCAGCAGCGAGTTGTCCTTGAGAGGTGATGGGGGGGGGGGGGGGGGAGCAAGCGGAAGAGGACAAGTTGCTCTTCTATTGGTATGTACTTAGGCTTTATGGTGTTTTAAAGAATGTTCATTAAAGTTCATATAATAACGTATCATTTTATTTCCAACGTATAGTAAATCTTGGTTTTCTCACATCAGGGTGATCGCACTACAAGGCTGCAATTTTTATTTGCCCATGAAGTGGGCTATTGGTGGAAATGACACTCCACCAGCAGCAAGTTGTCCACGACAGGGGAGTGGGAGGGGGTTGGGCGAACGGAAGAGGGCAAGTTGCTCTTCTATTGAAATGTACTCAGGCTTTATAGTGTTTTAAAGAATGTTTGTTCAAGTTCATATAAGAACGTAGCATTTTATTTCCAAAGTGTAGTAAATCTTTGTTTTTCCACAGAAGGGTGATCGCAATACAAGGCTGCAATTTTTATTTGCCCATCAAGTGGGCTTATGGTGGAAATGACACTCCACCAGCAGCATGTTGTCCACGACTGGGGGGGAGGGAGGGGGGTGGGGCGAACGGAAGAGGGCAAGTTGTTCTTCTATTGGTATGTACTCAGGCTTTATAGTGTTTTAAAGAATTTTCGTTCAAGTTCATATAAGAACGTAGCATTTTTTTTCCAAAGTGTAGTAAATCTTTGTTTTCCCACAGAAGGGTGATCGCAATACAAGGCTGCAATTTTCATTTGCCCATCAAGTGGGCTTTTGGTGGAAATGACACTCCACCAGCAGCAAGTTGTCCACGACAGGGGGAGTGGGAGGGGGTGGGGCGAACGGAAGAGGGAAAGTTGTTCTTCTATAGGTATGTACTCAGGCTTTATAGTGTTTTAAAGAATGTTCATTCAAGTTCATATAAGAACAAAGCATTTTATTTCCAAAGTGTAGTAAATCTTTGTTTTCCCACAGAAGGGTGATTGTAATACAAGGCTGCAATTTTTATTTGCCCATCAAGTGGGGTTTTGGTGGAAATGACACACCACCAGCAGCATGTTGTCCACGACAGGGGGGGTGGGAGAAGGTGGGGTGAACGGAAGAGGGCAAGTTGTTCTTCTATTGGTATGTACTCAGGCTTAATAGTGTTTTAAACAAGGTTCGTTCAAGTTCATATAATAACCTAGCATTTTATTTCCAAAGCATAGTAAATCTTGGTTTTCTCACATCAGAGTGATCGCACTACAAGGCTGCAATTTTCATTTGCCCATCAAGTGGGCTTTTGGTTGAAATGACACACCACCAGCAGCATGTTGTCCACGACAGGGGGGGGTGGGAGGAGGTGGGGCGAACGGAAGAGGGCAAGTTGTTCTTCTATTGGTATGTACACAGGCTTTATTGTGTTTTAAAGAATGTTCGTTCAAGTTCATATCAGAACGTAGCATTTTATTTCCAAAGTGTAGTAAATCTTTGTTTTCCCACAGAAGGGTGATCGCAAGACAAGGCTGCAATTTTCATTTGCCTATCGAGTGGGCTTTTGGTGGAAATGACACACCACCAGCAGCAAGTTGTCCACGAGAGGTGATGGGGGGAGGGAGCAAGCGGAAGAGGACAAGTTGTTCTTCTATTGGTATGTACTCAGGCTTTATGATGTTTTAAAGAATGTTCGTTCAAGTTTATATAATAACGTAGCATTTTATTTGCAAAGTGTAGTAAATCTTGGTTTTCTCACATCAGCGTGATCGCACTAGAAGGCTGCAATTTTCATTTGCCCATCAAGTGGGCTTTTGGTGGAAATGACACACCACCAGCAGCAAGTCGTCCACGAGAGGTGATGGGGGGGGGGGGGGGGGGGAGCAAGCGGAAGGAGACAAGTTGTTCTTCTATTGGTATGTACTCAGGTTTTATGGTGTTTTAAAGAATGTTCGTTCAAGTTCATATAATAACGTAGCATTTTATTTCCAAAGTATAGTAAATCTTGGTTTTCTCACATCAGAGTGATCGCACTACAAGGCTGCAATTTTTATTTGCCCATCAAGTGGGCTTTTGGTGGATATGACACACCACCAGCAGCACGTTGTCCATGACAGGGGGGGTGGGAGGCGGTGGGGCGAACGGAAGAGGGCAAGTTGTTCTTCTATTGGTAAGTACTCACGCGTTATAGTGTTTTAAAGAATGTTAGTTCAAGTTCATTTAAGAAGGTAGCATTTTATTTCCAAAGTGTAGTAAATCTTTGTTTTCCCACAGAAGGGTGATCGCAATACAAGGCTGCAATTTTCATTTCCCCATCAAGTGGGCTTTTGGTGGAAATGACACACCACCAGCAGCATGTTGTCCACAACAGGGGGGGTGGGAGGGGGTGGGGCGAACGGAAGAGGGAAAGTTGCTCTTCTATTGGTATGGACTCAGGCTTTATAGTGTTTTAAAGAATGTTCGTTCAAGTTGATATAAGAACGCAGCATTTTATTTCCAAAGTGTAGTAAATCTTTGTTTTCCCACAGAAGGGTGATCGCAATACAAGGCTGCAATTTTTATTTGCCCATCAAGTGGGCTTTTGGTGGAATTGACACACCACCAGCAGCAAGTTGTCCATGAAAGGTGATTGGGGGGGGGGGGGGGGAGCAAGTGGAAGAGGACAAGTTGTTCTTCTATTGGTATGTACTCAGGCTTTATGATGTTTTAAAGAATGTTCGTTCAAGTTCATATAATAACGTAGCATTTCATTTCCAAAGTGTAGTAAATCTTGGTTTTCTCACATCAGGGTGATCGCACTACAAGGCTGCAATTTTTAGTTGAACATCAAGTGGGCTTTTGGTGGATATGACACAACAGCAGCAGCATGTTGTCCACGACAGGGGGGGTGGGAGGGGGTGGGGCGAACGGAAGAGGGCAAGTTGTTCTTCTATTGGTAAGTACTCAGGCTTTATAGTGTTTTAAAGAATGTATGTTGAAGTTCATATAAGAACGCAGCATTTTATTTCCAAAGTGTAGTAAATCTCTGTTTTCCCACAGAAGGGTGATCGCAATACAAGGCTGCAATTTTCATTTGCCCATCAAGTGGGCTTTTGGTGGAAATGACACACCACCAGCAGCAAGTTGTCAACGAGAGGTGATGGGGGGGGGGGGGGGGAGCAAGCGGAAGAAGACAATTTGTTCTTCTATTGGTATGTACTCAAGCTTTATGGTGTTTTAAAGAATGTTCGTTCAAGTTCATATAATAACGTAGCATTTTATTTCCAAAGTATAGTAAATCTTTGTTTTCTCACATCAGGGTGATCGCACTACAAGGCTGCAATTTTTATTTGCCCATCAAGTGGGCTTTTGGTGGAAATGACACACCACCAGCAGCATGTTGTCCACGACAGGGGGGGGGGGGGGGGGAGGGAGGGGGGGGGGCGAACGGAAGAGGGCAAGTTGTTCTTCTATTGGTATGTACTCAGGCTTTATAGTGTTTTAAAGGATGTTCGTTCAAGTTCATATAATAACGTAGCATTTTATTTCCACAGCATAGTAAATCTTGGTTTCCTCACATCAGAGTGATCGCACTACAAGGCTGTAATGTTTATTTGCCCATCAAGTGGGCTTTTGGTGGATATGACACACCACCAGCAGCACGATGTCCACGACAGGGGGGGGTGGGAGGGGGTGGGGCGAACGGAAGAGGGCAAGTTGTTCTTCTATTGATAAGTACTCAGGCTTTATAGTGTTTTAAAGAATGTTCGTTCAAGTTCATATAAGAACATAGCATTTTACTTCCAAAGTGTAGTAAATCTTTGTTTTCCCACAGAAGGGTGATCGCAATACAAGCCTGCAATTTTCATTTGCCCATCAAGTGGGCTTTTGGTGGAAATGACACACCACCAGCAGCATGTTGTCCACGACAGGGGGGGTGGAAGGGGGTGGGGCGAACGGAAGAGGGCAAGTCGTTCTTCTAATGGTATGTACTCAGGCTTTATTGTGTTTTAAAGAATATTCTTTCAAGTTCATATAAGAATGTAGCAATTTATTTCCAAAGTGTAGTAAATCTTGGTTTTCTCACATCAGGGTGATCACACTACAAGGCTGCAATTTTTATTTGCCCATCAAGTGGGCTTTTGGTGGATATGACACACCAGCAGCAGCATGTTGTATACGACAGGGGGGGGTGGGAGGGGGTGGGGCGAAAGGAAGAGGGCAAAATGTTCTTCTATTGGTAAGTACTCAGACTTTATAGTGTTTTAAAGAATGTTCGTTCAAGTTCATATAAGAACGTAGCATTTTATTTCCAAAGTGTAGTAAATCTTTGTTTTCCCACAGAAGGGTGATTGAAATACAAGGCTGCAATTTTCATTTGCCCATCAAGTGGGCTTTTGGTGGAAATGACACACCACCAGCAGCAAGTTGTCCTCGAGAGGTGATGGGGGGGGGGGGGGGGGGGAGCAAGCGGAAGAAGACAATTTGTTCTTCTATTGGTATTTACTCAGGCTTTATGGTGTTTTAAAGAATGTTCGTTCAAGTTCATACAATAACATAGCATTTTATTTCCAAAGTATAGTAATTCTTGGTTTTCTCACATCCGGGTGATCGCACTACAAGGCTGCAGTTTTTATTTGCCCATCAATTGGGCTTTTGGTGGATATGACACACCACCAGCAGCATGTTGTCCACGACAGGGGGTGAGGGAGGGGGTGGGGCGAACGGAAGAGGGAAAGTTGCTTTTCTATTGGTATGGACTCAGGCTTTATAGTGTTTTAAAAAATGTTCGTTCAAGTTCATATAAGAACGTAGCATTTTATTTCCTAAGTGTAGTAAATCTTGGATTTCCCACGGAAGGGTGATCGCAATACAAGGCTGCAATTTTCATTTGCCCATCAAGTGGGCTTTTGGTGGAAATGACACACCACCAGCAGCGAGTTGTCCTTGAGAGGTGATGGGGGGGGGGGGGGGGGGAGCAAGCGGAAGAGGACAAGTTGCTCTTCTATTTGTATGTACTTAGGCTTTATGGTGTTTTAAAGAATGTTCATTAAAGTTCATATAATAACGTATCATTTTATTTCCAACGTATAGTAAATCTTGGTTTTCTCACATCAGGGTGATCGCACTACAAGGCTGCAATTTTTATTTGCCCATCAAGTGGGCTTTTGGTGGATATGACACTCCACCAGCAGCAAGTTGTCCACGACAGGGGGAGTGGGAGAGGGTGGGGCGAACGGAAGAGGGCAAGTTGTTCTTTTATGGTATGTACTCAGGCTTTATAGTGTTTTAAAGAATGTTCGTTCAAGTTCATATAAGAACGTACCATTTTATTTCCAAAGTGTAGTAAATCTTTGTTTTCCCACAGAATGGTGATCGCAATACAAGGCTGCAATTTTTATTTGCCCATCAAGTGGGCTTTTGGTGGAAATGACACTCCACCAGCAGCATGTTGTCCACGACTGGCGGGGGAGGGAGGGGGTAGGGCAACGGAAGAGGGAAAGTTGCTCATCTATTGGTATGGACTCAGGCTTAATAATGTTTTAATGAATGTTCGTTCAAGTTTATATAAGAACGTAGCATTTTATTTCTAAAGTGTAGTAAATCTTTGTTTTTCCACAGAAGGGTGATCGCAATACAAGGCTGCAATTTTTATTTGCCCATGAAGTGGGCTATTGGTGGAAATGACACTCCACCAGCAGCAAGTTGTCCACGACAGGGGAGTGGGAGGGGGTTGGGCGAACGGAAGAGGGCAAGTTGCTCTTCTATTGGTATGTACTCAGGCTTTATAGTGTTTTAAAGAATGTTTGTTCAAGTTCATATAAGAACGTAGCATTTTATTTCCAAAGTGTAGTAAATCTTTGTTTTTCCACAGAAGGGTGATCGCAATACAAGGCTGCAATTTTTATTTGCCCATCAAGTGGGCTTATGGTGGAAATGACACTCCACCAGCAGCATGTTGTCCACGACTGGGGGGGAGGGAGGGGGTGGGGCGAACGGAAGAGGGCAAGTTGTTCTTCTATTGGCATGTACTCAGGCTTTATAGTGTTTTAAAGAATTTTCGTTCAAGTTCATATAAGAACGTAGCATTTTTTTTCCAAAGTGTAGTAAATCTTTGTTTTCCCACAGAAGGGTGATCGCAATACAAGGCTGCAATTTTCATTTGCCCATCAAGTAGGCTTTTGGTGGAAATGACACTCCACCAGCAGCAAGTTGTCCACGACAGGGGGAGTGGGAGGGGGTGGGGCGAACGGAAGAGGGAAAGTTGTTCTTCTATAGGTATGTACTAAGGCTTTATAGTGTTTTAAAGAATGTTCATTCAAGTTCATATAAGAACAAAGCATTTTATTTCCAAAGTGTAGTAAATCTTTGTTTTCCCACAGAAGGGTGATCGTAATACAAGGCTGCAATTTTTATTTGCCCATCAAGTGGGGTTTTGGTGGAAATGACACACCACCAGCAGCATGTTGTCCACGACAGGGGGGGTGGGAGAAGGTGGGGTGAACGGAAGAGGGCAAGTTGTTCTTCTATTGGTATGTACTCAGGCTTAATAGTGTTTTAAACAAGGTTCGTTCAAGTTCATATAATAACCTAGCATTTTATTTCCAAAGCATAGTAAATCTTGGTTTTCTCACATCAGAGTGATCGCACTACAAGGTTGCAATTTTCATTTGCCCATCAAGTGGGCTTTTGGTGGAAATGACGCACCACCAGCAGCATGTTGTCCACGACAGGGGGGGTGGGAGGAGGTGGGGCGAACGGAAGAGGGCAAGTTGTTCTTCTATTGGTATGTACACAGGCTTTATTGTGTTTTAAAGAATGTTCGTTCAAGTTCATATCAGAACGTAGCATTTTATTTCCAAAGTGTAGTAAATCTTTGTTTTCCCACAGAAGGGTGATCGCAAGACAAGGCTGCAATTTTCATTTGCCTATCGAGTGGGCTTTTGGTGGAAATGACACACCACCAGCAGCAAGTTGTCCACGAGAGGTGATGGGGGGAGGGAGCAAGCGGAAGAGGACAAGTTGTTCTTCTATTGGTATGTACTCATGCTTTATGATGTTTTAAAGAATGTTCGTTCAAGTTTATATAATAACGTAGCATTTTATTTGCAAAGTGTAGTAAATCTTGGTTTTCTCACATCAGCGTGATCGCACTAGAAGGCTGCAATTTTCATTTGCCCATCAAGTGGGCTTTTGGTGGAAATGACACACCACCAGCAGCAAGTCGTCCACGAGAGGTGATGGGGGGGGGGGGGGGGGGGGGGGGAGGAAGCGGAAGGAGACAAGTTGTTCTTCTATTGGTATGTACTCAGGTTTTATGGTGTTTTAAAGAATGTTCGTTCAAGTTCATATAATAACGTAGCATTTTATTTCCAAAGTATAGTAAATCTTGGTTTTCTCACATCAGAGTGATCGCACTACAAGGCTGCAATTTTTATTTGCCCATCAAGTGGGCTTTTGGTGGATATGACACACCACCAGCAGCACGTTGTAAATGACAGGGGGGGTGGGAGGCGGTGGGGCGAACGGAAGAGGGCAAGTTGTTCTTCTATTGGTAAGTACTCACGCGTTATAGTGTTTTAAAGAATGTTAGTTCAAGTTCATTTAAGAAGGTAGCACTTTATTTCCAAAGTGTAGTAAATCTTTGTTTTCCCACAGAAGGGTGATCGCAATACAAGGCTGCAATTTTCATTTCCCCATCAAGTGGGCTTTTGGTGGAAATGACACACCACCAGCAGCATGTTGTCCACGACAGGGGGGGGGGGGGGGAGGGAGCGGGTGGGGCGAACGGAAGAGGGCAAGTTGTTCTTCTATTGGTAAGTACTGACGCGTTATAGTGTTTTAAAGAATGTTAGTTCAAGTTCATTTAAGAAGGTAGCACTTTATTTCCTAAGTGTAGTAAATCTTGGATTTCCCACGGAAGGGTGAACGCAATACAAGGCTGCAATTTTCATTTGCCCATCAAGTGGGCTTTTGGTGGAAATGACACACCACCAGTAGCATGTTGTCCACGAGAGATGATGGGGGGGCGGAGCAAGCGGAAGAGGACAAGTTGTTCTTCTATTGGTATGTACTCATGCTTCATGGTGTTTTAAGGAATGTTCATTCAAGTCCATATAATAACGTAGCTTTTTATTTCCAAAGTGTAGTAAATCTTGGTTTTCTCACATCAGGGTGATCGCACTACAAGGCTGCAAGTTCTATTTGCCCATCAAGTGGGCTTTTGGTGGATATGACACACCACCAGCAGCATGTTGTCCATGACAGGGGGGGGGTGGGAGGGGGGTGGGGCGAACGGAAGAGGGCAAGTTGTTCTTCTATTGGTATGTACTCAGGCTTTATAGTGTTTTAAAGAATGTTTGTTCAAGTTCATATACTAACGTAGCAATTTATTTCCTAAGTGTAGTAAATCTTTGTTTTCCAACACAAGGGTGATCGCAATACAAGGCTGCAATTTTCTTTTGCCCATCAAGTGGGCTTTTGGTGGATATGACACACCACCAGCAGCATGTTGTCCACGACAGGGGGGTGGAAGGGGGTGGGGCAAACGGACGAGGGCAAGTTGTTCTTATATTGGTATGTACTCAGGCTTTATAGTGTTTTAAAGATTGTTCGTTCAAGTTCATATAATAACGTAGCATTTTATTTCCAAAGTGTAGTAAATCTTTGTTTTTCCACAGAAGGGTGATCGCAATACAAGGCTGCAATTTTTATTTGCCCATGAAGTGGGCTATTGGTGGAAATGACACTCCACCAGCAGCAAGTTGTCCACGACAGGGGAGTGGGAGGGGGTTGGGCGAACGGAAGAGGGCAAGTTGCTCTTCTATTGGTATGTACTCAGGCTTTATAGTGTTTTAAAGAATGTTTGTTCAAGTTCATATAAGAACGTAGCATTTTATTTCCAAAGTGTAGTAAATCTTTGTTTTTCCACAGAAGGGTGATCGCAATACAAGGCTGCAATTTTTATTTGCCCATCAAGTGGGCTTATGGTGGAAATGACACTCCACCAGCAGCATGTTGTCCACGACTGGGGGGGAGGGAGGGGGTGGGGCGAACGGAAGAGGGCAAGTTGTTCTTCTATTGGTATGTACTCAGGCTTTATAGTGTTTTAAAGAATTTTCGTTCAAGTTCATATAAGAACGTAGCATTTTTTTTCCAAAGTGTAGTAAATCTTTGTTTTCCCACAGAAGGGTGATCGCAATACAAGGCTGCAAATTTCATTTGCCCATCAAGTGGGCTTTTGGTGGAAATGACACTCCACCAGCAGCAAGTTGTCCACGACAGGGGGAGTGGGAGGGGGTGGGGCGAACGGAAGAGGGAAAGTTGTTCTTCTATAGGTATGTACTCAGGCTTTATAGTGTTTTAAAGAATGTTCATTCAAGTTCATATAAGAACAAAGCATTTTATTTCCAAAGTGTAGTAAATCTTTGTTTTCCCACAGAAGGGTGATCGTAATACAAGGCTGCAATTTTTATTTGCCCATCAAGTGGGGTTTTGGTGGAAATGACACACCACCAGCAGCATGTTGTCCACGACAGGGGGGGTGGGAGAAGGTGGGGTGAACGGAAGAGGGCAAGTTGTTCTTCTATTGGTATGTACTCAGGCTTAATAGTGTTTTAAACAAGGTTCGTTCAAGTTCATATAATAACCTAGCATTTTATTTCCAAAGCATAGTAAATCTTGGTTTTCTCACATCAGAGTGATCGCACTACAAGGCTGCAATTTTCATTTGCCCATCAAGTGGGCTTTTGGTGGAAATGACACACCACCAGCAGCATGTTGTCCACGACAGGGGGGGTGGGAGGAGGTGGGGCGAACGGAAGAGGGCAAGTTGTTCTTCTATTGGTATGTACACAGGCTTTATTGTGTTTTAAAGAATGTTCGTTCAAGTTCATATCAGAACGTAGCATTTTATTTCCAAAGTGTAGTAAATCTTTGTTTTCCCACAGAAGGGTGATCGCAAGACAAGGCTGCAATTTTCATTTGCCTATCGAGTGGGCTTTTGGTGGAAATGACACACCACCAGCAGCAAGTTGTCCACGAGAGGTGATGGGGGGAGGGAGCAAGCGGAAGAGGACAAGTTGTTCTTCTATTGGTATGTACTCAGGCTTTATGATGTTTTAAAGAATGTTCGTTCAAGTTTATATAATAACGTAGCATTTTATTTGCAAAGTGTGGTAAATCTTGGTTTTCTCACATCAGCATGATCGCACTAGAAGGCTGCAATTTTCATTTGCCCATCAAGTGGGCTTTTGGTGGAAATGACACACCACCAGCAGCAAGTCGTCCACGAGAGGTGATGGGGGGGGGGGGGGGGAGCAAGCGGAAGGAGACAAGTTGTTCTTCTTTGTTCTTCTATTGGTATGTACTCAGGTTTTATGGTGTTTTAAAGAATGTTCGTTCAAGTTCATATAATAACGTAGCATTTTATTTCCAAAGTATAGTAAATCTTGGTTTTCTCACATCAGAGTTATCGCACTACAAGGCTGCAATTTTTATTTGCCCATCAAGTGGGCTTTTGGTGGATATGACACACCACCAGCAGCACGTTGTCCATGACAGGGGGGGTGGGAGGCGGTGGGGCGAATGGAAGAGGGCAAGTTGTTCTTCTATTGGTAAGTACTCACGCGTTATAGTGTTTTAAAGAATGTTAGTTCAAGTTCATTTAAGAAGGTAGCATTTTATTTCCAAAGTGTAGTAAATCTTTGTTTTCCCACAGAAGGGTGATCGCAATACAAGGCTGCAATTTTCATTTCCCCATCAAGTGGGCTTTTGGTGGAAATGACACACCACCAGCAGCATGTTGTCCACAACAGGGGGGGTGGGAGGGGGTGGGGCGAACGGAAGAGGGAAAGTTGCTCTTCTATTGGTATGGACTCAGGCTTTATAGTGTTTTAAAGAATGTTCGTTCAAGTTGATATAAGAACGCAGCATTTTATTTCCAAAGTGTAGTAAATCTTTGTTTTCCCACAGAAGGGTGATCGCAATACAAGGCTGCAATTTTTATTTGCCCATCAAGTGGGCTTTTGGTGGAATTGACACACCACCAGCAGCAAGTTGTCCATGAAAGGTGATTGGGGGGGGGGGGGGGGAGCAAGTGGAAGAGGACAAGTTGTTCTTCTATTGGTATGTACTCAGGCTTTATGATGTTTTAAAGAATGTTCGTTCAAGTTCATATAATAACGTAGCATTTCATTTCCAAAGTGTAGTAAATCTTGGTTTTCTCACATCAGGGTGATCGCACTACAAGGCTGATATTTTTAGTTGAACATCAAGTGGGCTTTTGGTGGATATGACACAACAGCAGCAGCATGTTGTCCACGACAGGGGGGGCGGGAGGGGGTGGGGCGAACGGAAGAGGGCAAGTTGTTCTTCTATTGGTAAGTACTCACGCTTTATAGTGTTTTAAAGAATGTTCGTTGAAGTTCATATAAGAACGCAGCATTTTATTTCCAAAGCGTAGTAAATCTCTGTTTTCCCACAGAAGGGTGATCGCAATACAAGGCTGCAATTTTCATTTGCCCATCAAGTGGGCTTTTGGTGGAAATGACACACCACCAGCAGCAAGTTGTCAACGAGAGGTGATGGGGGGGGGGGAGCAAGCGGAAGAAGACAATTTGTTCTTCTATTGGTATGTACTCAAGCTTTATGGTGTTTTAAAGAATGTTCGTTCAATTTCATATAATAACGTAGCATTTTATTTCCAAAGTATAGTAAATCTTTGTTTTCTCACATCAGGGTGATCCCACTACAAGGCTGCAATTTTTATTTGCCCATCAAGTGGGCTTTTGGTGGAAATGACACACCACCAGGAGCATGTTGTCCACGACAGGGGGGGGGGGGGGGGGGGGGAGGGAATGGGGGGGGTGAACGGAAGAGGGCAAGTTGTTCTTCTATTGGTATGTACTCAGGCTTTATAGTGTTTTAAAGGATGTTCGTTCAAGTTCATATAATAACGTAGCATTTTATTTCCACAGCATAGTAAATCTTGGTTTCCTCACATCAGAGTGATCGCACTACAAGGCTGTAATGTTTATTTGCCCATCAAGTGGGCTTTTGGTGGATATGACACACCACCAGCAGCACGATGTCCACGACAGGGGGGGGGGTGGGAGGGGGTGGGGCGAACGGAAGAGGGCAAGTTGTTCTTCTATTGATAAGTACTCAGGCTTTATAGTGTTTTAAAGAATGTTCGTTCAAGTTCATATAAGAACATAGCATTTTACTTCCAAAGTGTAGTAAATCTTTGTTTTCCCACAGAAGGGTGATCGCAATACAAGCCTGCAATTTTCATTTGCCCATCAAGTGGGCTTTTGGTGGAAATGACACACCACCAGCAGCATGTTGTCCACGACAGGGGGGGTGGAAGGGGGTGGGGCGAACGGAAGAGGGCAAGTTGTTCTTCTAATGGTATGTACTCAGGCTTTATTGTGTTTTAAAGAATATTCTTTCAAGTTCATATAAGAATGTAGCAATTTATTTCCAAAGTGTAGTAAATCTTGGTTTTCTCACATCAGGGTGATCACACTACAAGGCTGCAATTTTTATTTGCCCATCAAGTGGGCTTTTGGTGGATATGACACACCAGCAGCAGCATGTTGTATACGACAGGGGGGGTGGGAGGGGGTGGGGCGAAAGGAAGAGGGCAAGATGTTCTTCTATTGGTAAGTACTCAGACTTTATAGTGTTTTAAAGAATGTTCGTTCAAGTTCATATAAGAACGTAGCATTTTATTTCCAAAGTGTAGTAAATCTTTGTTTTCCCACAGAAGGGTGATTGCAATACAAGGCTGCAATTTTCATTTGCCCATCAAGTTGGCTTTTGGTGAAAATGACACACCACCAGCAGCAAGTTGTCCACGAGAGGTGATGGGGGGGGGGGGGGGGGAGCAAGCGGAAGAAGACAATTTGTTCTTCTATTGGTATGTACTCAGGCTATATGGTGTTTTAAAGAATGTTCGTTCAAGTTCATACAATAACATAGCATTTTATTTCCAAAGTATAGTAATTCTTGGTTTTCTCACATCCGGGTGATCGCACTACAAGGCTGCAGTTTTTATTTGCCCATCAATTGGGCTTTTGGTGGATATGACACACCACCAGCAGCATGTTGTCCACGACAGGGGGTGAGGGAGGGGGTGGGGCGAACGGAAGAGGGAAAGTTGCTTTTCTATTGGTATGGACTCAGGCTTTATAGTGTTTTAAAAAATGTTCGTTCAAGTTCATATAAGAACGTAGCATTTTATTTCCTAAGTGTAGTAAATCTTGGATTTCCCACGGAATGGTGATCGCAATACAAGGCTGCAATTTTTATTTGCCCATCAAGTGGGCTTTTGGTGGAAATGACACTCCACCAGCAGCATGTTGTCCACGACTGGGGGGGAGGGAGGGGGTGGGGCGAACGGAAGAGGGCAAGTTGTTCTTCTATTGGTATGTACTCAGGCTTTATAGTGTTTTAAAGAATTTTCGTTCAAGTTCATATAAGAACGTAGCATTTTTTTTCCAAAGTGTAGTAAATCTTTGTTTTCCCACAGAAGGGTGATCGCAATACAAGGCTGCAATTTTTATTTGCCCATCAAGTGGGCTTTTGGTGGAAATGACACTCCACCAGCAGCAAGTTGTCCACGACAGGGGGAGTGGGAGGGGGTGGGGCGAACGGAAGAGGGAAAGTTGTTCTTCTATAGGTATGTACTCAGGCTTTATAGTGTTTTAAAGAATGTTCATTCAAGTTCATATAAGAACAAAGCATTTTATTTCCAAAGTGTAGTAAATCTTTGTTTTCCCACAGAAGGGTGATCGTAATACAAGGCTGCAATTTTTATTTGCCCATCAAGTGGGGTTTTGGTGGAAATGACACACCACCAGCAGCATGTTGTCCACGACAGGGGGGGTGGGAGAAGGTGGGGTGAACGGAAGAGGGCAAGTTGTTCTTCTATTGGTATGTACTCAGGCTTAATAGTGTTTTAAACAAGGTTCGTTCAAGTTCATATAATAACCTAGCATTTTATTTCCAAAGCATAGTAAATCTTGGTTTTCTCACATCAGAGTTATCGCACTACAAGGCTGCAATTTTCATTTGCCCATCAAGTGGGCTTTTGGTGGAAATGACACACCACCAGCAGCAAGTTGTCCACGAGAGGTGATGGGGGGAGGGAGCAAGCGGAAGAGGACAAGTTGTTCTTCTATTGGTATGTACTCATGCTTTATGATGTTTTAAAGAATGTTCGTTCAAGTTTATATAATAACGTAGCATTTTATTTGCAAAGTGTAGTAAATCTTGGTTTTCTCACATCAGCGTGATCGCACTAGAAGGCTGCAATTTTCATTTGCCCATCAAGTGGGCTTTTGGTGGAAATGACACACCACCAGCAGCAAGTCGTCCACGAGAGGTGATGGGGGGGGGGGGGAGGAAGCGGAAGGAGACAAGTTGTTCTTCTATTGGTATGTACTCAGGTTTTATGGTGTTTTAAAGAATGTTCGTTCAAGTTCATATAATAACGTAGCATTTTATTTCCAAAGTATAGTAAATCTTTGTTTTCCCACAGAAGGGTGATCGCAATACAAGGCCGCAATTTTCATTTCCCCATCAAGTGGGCTTTTGGTGGAAATGACACACCACCAGCAGCATGTTGTCCACGACAGGGGAGGGGGGGGGGGGGGAGGGAGGGGGGGGTTGCGAACGGAAGAGGGCAAGTTGTTCTTCTATTGGTATGTACTCAGGCTTTATAGTGTTTTAAAGGATGTTCGTTCAAGTTCATATAATAACGTAGCATTTTATTTCCACAGCATAGTAAATCTTGGTTTCCTCACATCAGAGTGATCGCACTACAAGGCTGTAATGTTTATTTGCCCATCAAGTGGGCTTCTGGTGGATATGACACACCACCAGCAGCACGATGTCCACGACAGGGGGGGGTGGGAGGGGGTGTGGCGAACGGAAGAGGGCAAGTTGTTCTTCTATTGATAAGTACTCAGGCTTTATAGTGTTTTAAAGAATGTTCGTTCAAGTTCATATAAGAACATAGCATTTTACTTCCAAAGTGTAGTAAATCTTTGTTTTCCCACAGAAGGGTGATCGCAATACAAGCCTGCAATTTTCATTTGCTAATCAAGTGGGCTTTTGGTGGAAATGACACACCACCAGCAGCATGTTGTCCACGACAGGGGGGTAGGAAGGGGGTGGGGCGAACGGAAGAGGGCAAGTTGTTCTTCTAATGGTATGTACTCAGGCTTTATTGTGTTTTAATGAATATTCTTTTAAGTTCATATAATAATGTAGCAATTTATTTCCAAAGTGTAGTAAATCTTGGTTTTCTCACATCAGGGTGATCACACTACAAGGCTGCAATTTTTATTTGCCCATCAAGTGGGCTTTTGGTGAATATGACACACCAGCAGCAGCATGTTGTATACGACAGGGGGGGGTGGGAGGGGGTGGGGCGAAAGGAAGAGGGCAAGATGTTCTTCTATTGGTAAGTACTCAGACTTTATAGTGTTTTAAAGAATGTTCGTTCAAGTTCATATAAGAACGTAGCATTTTATTTCCAAAGTGTAGTAAATCTTTGTTTTCCCACAGAAGGGTGATTGCAATACAAGGCTGCAATTTTCATTTGCCCATCAAGTGGGCTTTTGGTGGAAATGACACACCACCAGCAGCAAGTTGTCCACGAGAGGTGATGGGGGGGGGGGGGGGAGCCAGCGGAAGAAGACAATTTGTTCTTCTATTGGTATGTACTCAGGCTTTATGGTGTTTTAAAGAATGTTCGTTCAAGTTCATATAATAGCGTAGCATTTTATTTCCAAAGTATAGTAATTCTTGGTTTTCTCACATCCGGGTGATCGCACTACAAGGCTGCAGTTTTTATTTGCCCATCAATTGGGCTTTTGGTGGATATGACACACCACCAGCAGCATGTTGTCCACGACAGGGATGAGGGAGGGGGTGGGGCGAACGGAAGAGGGAAAGTTGCTTTTCTATTGGTATGGACTCAGGCTTTATAGTGTTTTAAAAAATCTTCGTTCAAGTTCATATAAGAACGTAGCATTTTATTTCCTAAGTGTAGTAAATCTTGGATTTCCCACGGAAGGGTGAACGCAATACAAGGCTGCAATTTTCATTTGCCCATCAAGTGGGCTTTTGGTGGAAATGACACACCACCAGTAGCATGTTGTCCACGAGAGATGATGGGGGGGGGGAGCAAGCGGAAGAGGACAAGTTGTTCTTCTATTGGTATGTACTCATGCTTCATGGTGTTTTAAGGAATGTTCATTCAAGTCCATATAATAACGTAGCTTTTTATTTCCAAAGTGTAGTAAATCTTGGTTTTCTCACATCAGGGTGATCGCACTACAAGGCTGCAAGTTCTATTTGCCCATCAAGTGGGCTTTTGGTGGATATGACACACCACCAGCAGCATGTTGTCCATGACAGGGGGGGTGGGAGGGGGTGGGGCGAACGGAAGAGGGCAAGTTGTTCTTCTATTGGTATGTACTCAGGCTTTATAGTGTTTTAAAGAATGTTTGATCAAGTTCATATACTAACGTAGCAATTTATTTCGTAAGTGTAGTAAATCTTTGTTTTCCAACACAAGGGTGATCGCAATACAAGGCTGCAATTTTCTTTTGCCCATCAAGTGGGCTTTTGGTGGATATGACACACCACCAGCAGCATGTTGTCCACGACAGGGGGGTGGGAGGGGGTGGGGCAAACGGACGAGGGCAAGTTGTTCTTATATTGGTATGTACTCAGGCTTTATAGTGTTTTAAAGATTGTTCGTTCAAGTTCATATAATAACGTAGCATTTTATTTCCAAAGTGTAGTAAATCTTGGTTATCGCACATCAGGGTGATCGCACTACAAGGCTGCAATTTTTATTTCCCCATCAAGTGGGCTTGTGGTGGATATGACACACCACCAGCAGCATGTTGTCCACGACAGGGGGGGTGGGAGGGGGTGGGGCGAACGGAGGAGGGCAAGTTGCTCTTCTATTGGTATGTACTCATGCTTTATAGTGTTTTAAAGAATGTTCGTTCAAGTTCATATAATAACGTAGCATTTTATTTTCAAAGTGTAGTAAATCTTTGTTTTCCCATTGAAGGGTGATCGCAATACAAGGCTGCAATTTTCATTTGCCCATCAAGTGGGCTTTTGGTGGATAAGACACACCACCAGCAACATGTTGTCCACGACAGGGGGGGTGGGAGGGGGTGGGGCGAAGGCAAGAGGGCAAGTTGTTCTTCTATTGGTATGTACCCAGGCTTCATAGTGTTTTAAAGAATGTTCGTTCAATTTCATATAAGAACGTAACATTTTATTTCCAAAGTGTAGTAAATCTTTGTTTTCCCACAGAAGGGAGATCGCAATACAAGGCTGCAATTTTCATTTGCCCATCAAGTGGGCTTTTGGTGAAGATGACACACCACCAGCAGCATGTTGTCCACAAGAGATGATGGGGGTTGAGCAAGCGGAAGAGGACAAGTTGTTCTTCTATTGGTATGTACACAGGCTTTATGGCGTTTTAAAGATTGTTCGTTCAAGTTCATATAATAGCGTAGCATTTTATTTCCAATGTGTAGTAAATCTTGCTTTTCTCACATCAGGGTGATCGCACTACAAGGCTGCAAGTTCTATTTGCCCATCAAGTGGGCTTTTGGTGGATATGACACACCACCTGCAGCATGTTGTCCACGACAGGGGGGGTGGGAGGGGGTGGGGCGAACGGAAGAGGGCAAGTTGTTCTTCTATTGGTATGTACTCAGGCTTTATAGTGTTTTAAAGAACGTTCGTTCAAGTTCATATAATAACGTACCATTTTATTTCCAAAGTGTAGTAAATCTTGGTTTTCTCACATCGGGGTGGTCGCACTACAAGGCTGCAATTTTTATTTGCCCATCAAGTGGGCTTTTGGTGGATAAGACACACCACCACCAGCATGTTGTCCACGACAGGTGGGGTGGGAGGGGGTGGGGCGAACGAAAGAGGGCATGTAGTTCTTCTATTGGTATGTACTCAGGCTTTATAGTGTTTTAAAGAATGTTCGTTCAATTTCATATAAGAACGTAGCATTTTATTTCCAAAGTGTGGTAAATCTTTGTTTTCCCACAGAAGGGTGATCACAATACAAGGCTGCAATTTTCATTTGCCTATCATTTGGGCTTTTGTTGGAAATGACACACCACCAGCAGCATGTTGTCCACGACAGGGGGGGTGGGAGGGGGTTGGGCGAAAGGATGAGGGCAAGTTGTTCTTCTATTGGTATGTACTCAGGCTTTATAGTGTTTTAAAGAATGTTCGTTCAAGTTCTTATAATAATGTAGCATTTTATTTCCAAAGTGTAGTAAAGCCATGTTTACCCACAGAAGGGTGATCGCAATACAAGGCTGCAATTTTCATTTGCCCATCAAGTGGACTTTTGGTGGAAATGACACACCACCAGCAGCATGTTGTCCATGACAGGGGGGGTGGGAGGGGTTGGGGCGAACGGAAGAGGGCAAGTAGTTCTTCTATTGGTATGTACTCAGGCTTTATAGTGTTTTAAAGAATGTTCGTGCAAGTTCATATAAGAATGTAGCATTTTATTTCCAAAGTGTGGTAAATCTTGGTTTTCTGACATCAGGGTGATCGCACTACAAAGCTGCAATTTTTATTTGCCCATCAAGTGGGCTTTTGGTGGATATGACACACCACCAGCAGCATGTTGTCCACGACAGTGGTGGTGGGAGGCGGTGGGGCGAACGGAAGAGGGCAATTTCTTCTTCTATTGGTATGTACTCAGGCTTTATAGTGTTTTAAAGAATGTTCGTTCACGTTCATATAAGAACGTAGCATTTTATTTCCAAAGAGTAGTAAATCCATGTTTACCCACAGAAGGGTGATCGCAATACAAGGCTGCAATTTTCATTTGCCCATCAAGTGGGCTTTTGGTGGATATGACACACCACCAGCAGCATGTTGACCACGACAGGGGTGGTGGGAGGGGGTGGGGCGAACTGAAGAGGACAAGTTGTTCTTCTATTGGTATGTACTCAGGCTTCATGGTGTTTTAAGGAATGTTCATTCAAGTCCATATAATAACGTGGCATTTTATTTCCAAAGTGTAGTAAATCTTGGTTTTCTCACATCAGGGTGATCGCACTACAAGTCTGCAAGTTCTATTTGCCCATCAAGTGGGCTTTTGGTTAATATGACACACCACCAGCAGCATGTTGTCCACGACAGGGGGGGTGGGAGGGGGTGGTGCGAATGGAAGAGGGCAAGTTGTTCTTCTATTGGTATGTACTCAGGCTTTATAATGTTTTAAAGAATGTTCGTTCAAGTTCATTAACGAACGTAGCAATTTATTTCCAAAGTGTAGTAAATCTTTGTTTTCCAACACAAGGGTGATCGCAATACAAGGCTGCAATTTTCTTTTCCCCATCAAGTGGGCTTTTGGTGGATATGACACACCACCAGCAGCATGTAGTCCACGACGGGGGGGGTGGGAGGGGGTGGGGCAAACGGACGAGGGCAAGTTGTTCTTCTATTGGTATGTACTCAGGCTTTATAGTGTTTTAAAGAACGTTCATTCAAGTTCATATAATAACGTAGTATTTTATTTCCAAAGTGTAGTAAATCTTGGTTTTCGCACATCAGGGTGATCGCACTACAAGGCTGCAATTTTTATTTGCCCATCAAGTGGGCTTTTGGTGGATATGACACACCACCAGCAGCATTTTCTCCACGACAGGGGGGGTGGGAGGGGGTGGGGCGAACGGAGGACGGCAAGTTGCTCTTCTATTGGTATGTATTCATGCTTTATAGTGTTTTAAAGAATGTTCGTTCAAGTTCATATAATAACGTAGCATTTTATTTCCAAAGTGTAGTAAATCTTTGTTTTCCCATTGAAGGGTGATCGCAATACAAGGTTGCAATTTTCATTTGCCCATCAAGTGGGCTTTTGGTGGATAAGACACACCACCAGCAGCATGTTGTCCACGACAGGGGGGGTGGGAGGGGGTGGGGCGAACGCAAGAGGGCAAGTTGTTCTTCTATTGGTATGTACCCAGGCTTCATAGTGTTTTAAAGAATGTTCGTTCAATTTCATATAAGAACGTAGCATTTTATTTCCAAAGTGTAGTAAATCTTTGTTTTCCCACAGAAGGGAGATCGCAATAGAAAGCTGCAATTTTCATTTGCCCATCAAGTGGGCTTATCATGGAAATGACACACCACCAGCAGCATGTTGTCCACGAGAGATGATGGGGGTGGGGCAAGCGGAAGTGGAGAAGTTGTTCTTCTATTGGTACGTACTCAGGCTTTATGGCGTTTTAAAGAATGTTCGTTCAAGTTCATATAATAACAAAGCATTTTATTTCCAAAGTGTAGCAAATCTTGGTTTTCTCACATCAGGGTGATCGCACTACAAGGCTACAATTTTTATTTGCCCATCAAGTAGGCTTTTGGTGGATATGACACACCACCAGCAGCACGTTGACCACGACAGGGGTGGTGGGAGGGGGTGGGGCGAACTGAAGAGGACAAGTTGTTCTTCTATTGGTATGTACTCAGGCTTTATAGTGTTTTAAAGAATGTTCGTTCAAGTTCATATAATAACGTAGCATTTTATTTCCAAAGTGTAGTAATTCTTTGTTTTCCCACAGAAGGGTGTTCGCAATACAAGGCTGCAATTTTTATTTGCCCATCAAGTGAGCTTTTGGTGGAAATGACACACCACCAGCAGCATGTTGTCCACGAGAGATGATGGGGGGGGTAGCAAGCGGAAGAGGACAAGTTGTTCTTCTATTGGTATGTACTCAGACTTTATAGTGTTTTAAAGAATGTTCGTTCAAGTTCATATAATAATGTAGCATTTTATTTGCAAAGTGTAGTAAATTATGGTCTTCTCACATCAGGGTGATCGCACTACAAAGCTGCAATTTTTATTTGCCCATCATCAGGGGTTTTGGTGGATATGACACACCACCAGCAGCATGTTGTCCACAACAAGGGGTAGGGTGGGGGTGGGGCGAACGGAAGAGGGCAAGTAGTTCTTCTATTGGTATGTACTCGGGCTTTATAGTGTTTTAAAGAATGTTCGTTCAAGTTCATATAAGAATGTAGCATTTTATTTCCAAAATGTAGTAAATCTTAGTTTTCCCACAGAAGGGTGATCGCAATACAAGGCTGCAATTTTTATTTGCCCATCAAGTGGGCTTTTGGTGGATATGACACACCACCAGCAGCAAGTTGTCCACAAGAGGTGATTGGGGGGGGGGAGGGGGGGGGGGGGAAGCGGAAGAAGACAATTTGTTCTTCTATTGGTATGTACTCAGGCTTCATGGTGTTTTAAGGAATGTTCATTCAAGTCCATATAATAACGTGGCATTTTATTTCCAAAGTGTAGTAAATCTTGGTTTTCTCACATCAGGGTGATCGCACTACAAGTCTGCAAGTTCTATTTGCCCATCAAGTGGGCTTTTGGTTAATATGACACACCACCAGCAGCATGTTGTCCACGACAGGGGGGGTGGGAGGGGGTGGTGCGAATGGAAGAGGGCAAGTTGTTCTTCTATTGGTATGTACTCAGGCTTTATAATGTTTTAAAGAATGTTCGTTCAAGTTCATTAACGAACGTAGCAATTTATTTCCAAAGTGTAGTAAATCTTTGTTTTCCAACACAAGGGTGATCGCAATACAAGGCTGCAATTTTCTTTTCCCCATCAAGTGGGCTTTTGGTGGATATGACACACCACCAGCAGCATGTAGTCCACGACAGGGGGGGTGGGAGGGGGTGGGGCAAACGGACGAGGGCAAGTTGTTCTTCTATTGGTATGTACTCAGGCTTTATAGTGTTTTAAAGAACGTTCATTCAAGTTCATATAATAACGTAGTATTTTATTTCCAAAGTGTAGTAAATCTTGGTTTTCGCACATCAGGGTGATCGCACTACAAGGCTGCAATTTTTATTTGCCCATCAAGTGGGCTTTTGGTGGATATGACACACCACCAGCAGCATTTTGTCCACGACAGGGGGGGTGGGAGGGGGTGGGGCGAACGGAGGACGGCAAGTTGCTCTTCTATTGGTATGTATTCATGCTTTATAGTGTTTTAAAGAATGTTCGTTCAAGTTCATATAATAACGTAGCATTTTATTTCCAAAGTGTAGTAAATCTTTGTTTTCCCATTGAAGGGTGATCGCAATACAAGGTTGCAATTTTCATTTGCCCATCAAGTGGGCTTTTGGTGGATAAGACACACCACCAGCAGCATGTTGTCCACGACAGGGGGGGTGGGAGGGGGTGGGGCGAACGCAAGAGGGCAAGTTGTTCTTCTATTGGTATGTACCCAGGCTTCATAGTGTTTTAAAGAATGTTCGTTCAATTTCATATAAGAACGTAGCATTTTATTTCCAAAGTGTAGTAAATCTTTGTTTTCCCACAGAAGGGAGATCGCAATACAAGGCTGCAATTTTCATTTGCCCATCAAGTGGGCTTATCATGGAAATGACACACCACCAGCAGCATGTTGTCCACGAGAGATGATGGGGGTGGGGCAAGCGGAAGTGGAGAAGTTGTTCTTCTATTGGTACGTACTCAGGCTTTATGGCGTTTTAAAGAATGTTCGTTCAAGTTCATATAATAACAAAGCATTTTATTTCCAAAGTGTAGCAAATCTTGGTTTTCTCACATCAGGGTGATCGCACTACAAGGCTACAATTTTTATTTGCCCATCAAGTAGGCTTTTGGTGGATATGACACACCACCAGCAGCACGTTGACCACGACAGGGGTGGTGGGAGGGGGTGGGGCGAACGGAAGAGGACAAGTTGTTCTTCTATTGGTATGTACTCAGGCTTTATAGTGTTTTAAAGAATGTTCGTTCAAGTTCATATAATAACGTAGCATTTTATTTCCAAAGTGTAGTAATTCTTTGTTTTCCCACAAAAGGGTGATCGCAATACATGGCCGCAATTTTCATTTGCCCATCAAGTGGGCTTTTGGTGGAAATGACACACCACCAGCAGCATGCTGTCCACGACAGGGAGGGTGGGAGGTGTTGGGGCGAACGGAAGAGGGCAAGTTGTTCTTCAATTGGTATGTACACAGGCTTTATAGTGTTTTAAAGAATGTTCGTTCAAGTTCATATAAGAACGTAGCATTTTGTTTTCAAAGTGTAGTAAATCTTTGTTTTCCAACAGAAGGGTGATCGCAATACAAGGCTGCAATTTTCATTTGCCCATCAAGTGGGCTTTTGGTGGAGATGACACACCACCAGCAGCATGTTGTCCACAAGAGATGATGGTGGTTGAGCAAGCGGAAGAGGACAAGTTGTTCATCTATTGGTATGTACTCAGGCTTTATGGCGTTTTAAAGAATGTTCGTTCAAGTTCATATAATAACGTAGCATTTTATTCCCAATGTGTAGTAAATCTTGGTTTTCTCACATCAGGGTGATCGCACTACAAGGCTGCAAGTTCTATTTGCCCGTCAAGTGGGCTTTTGGTGGATATGACACACCACCAGCAGCATGTTGTCCACGACAGGGGGGGTGGGAGGGGGTGGGGCGAACGGAAGAGGGCAAGTTGTTCTTCTATTGGTATGTACTCAGGCTTTATAGTGTTTTAAAGAACGTTCGTTCAAGTTCATATAATAACGTAGCATTTTATTTCCAAAGTGTAGTAAATCTTGGTTTTCTCACATCGGGGTGATCGCACTACAAGGCTGCAATTTTTATTTGCCCATCAAGTGGGCTTTTGGTGGATAAGACACACCACCAGCAGCATTTTGTCCACGACAGGGGGGGTGGGAGGGGGTGGGGCGAACGAAAGAGGGCATGTAGTTCTTCTATTGGTATGTACTCAGGCTTTGTAGTGTTTTAAAGAATGTTGGTTCACGTTCATATAATAACGTAGCATTTTATTTCCAGAGTGTAGTAAATCTTTGTTTTCCCACAGAAGGGTGATCGCAATACAAGGCTGCAATTTTCATTTGCCCATCAAGTGGGCTTTTGGTGGATATGACACACCACCAGCAGAATGTTGTCCACGACAGGGGGGGTGAGAGGGGGTGGGGCGAACGGAAGAGGGCAAGTTGTTCTTCTATTGGTATGTACTCAGGCTTTATAGTGTTTTAAAGAATGTTCGTTCAAGTTCATATAATAGCGTAGCATTTTATTTCCAAAGTGTGGTAAATCTTTGTTTTCCCACAGAAGGGTTATCACAATACAAGGCTGCAATTTTCATTTGCCTATCATTTGGGCTTTTGTTGGAAATGACACACCACCAGCAGCATGTTGTCCACGACAGGGGGGGTTGGAGGGGGTTTGGCGAACGGAAGAGGGCAAGTAGTTCTTCTATTGGTATGTACTCAGGCTTTATGGTGTTTTAAAGAATGTTAGTTCTAGTTCATATAATAACGTAGCATTTTGTTTCCATAGTGTAGTAAATCATGGTTTTCTGACATCAGGGTGATCGCACTACAAAGCTGCAATTTTCATTTGCCCATCAAGTGGGCTTTTGGTGGATATGACACACCACCAGCAGCATGTTGTCCACGGCAGGGGGGGGTGGCGCGAATGGAACAGGGCAAGTTGTTCTTCTATTGGTATGTACTCAGGCTTTATAGTGTTTTAAAGAATGTTCGTTCAAGTTCATACATGAACGTAGCATTTTATTTCCAAAGTACAGTAAATCTTTGTCTTCCCACAGAAGGGTGATCGCAATACAAGGCTGCAATATTCATTTGCCCATCAAGTGGGCTTTTGGTGGAAATGACACACCACCAGCAGCATGTTGACCACGAGAGGTGATGGGGCGGGAGAGCAAGCGGAAGAGGACAAGTTGTTCTTCTATTGGTATGTACTCAGGCTTTATGGTGTTTTAAAGAATGTCGTTCAAGTTCATATAATAACGTAGCATTTTATTTCAAAAGTGTAGTAAATCTTGAATTTCTCACATCAGGGTGATCGCATTACAAGGCTGCAATTTTTATTTGCCCATCAAGTGGTCTTTTGGTGGATATGACACACCACCAGCAGCAAGTTGTCCACGACAGGGGGGGTGGGAGCGGATGGGGCGAAGGGAAGAGGGCAAGTTGTTCCGCTAGTAATATGTACTCAGGCTTTATAGTGTTTTAAGGAATGTTCGTTCAAGTTCATATAAGAACGTAGCATTTTATTCCCAAATTGTAGTAAATCTTTGTTTTCTCACAACAGGGTGATCACACTACAAGGCTGCAATTTTTATTTGCCCATCAAGTGGGCTTTTGGTGGATATGACACACCACCAGCAGCATGTTGTCCACGACAGTGGGGTGGGTGTGGTGGGGTGAACGGAACAGGGCATGTTGTTCTTCTATTGGTATGTACTCAGGCTTTATAGTGTTTTAAGGAATGTTCGTTCAAGTTCATATAAGAACGTAGCATTTTATTTCCAAAGTGTAGTAAATCTATGTTTTCCCACAGAAGGGTGATCGCAATACAAGGCTGCAATTTTCATTTGCCCATCATGTGGGCTTTTGTGGAATTGACACACCACCAGCAGCATGTTGTCCATGAGAGATGATGGGGGGGGAGCAAGCGGAAGAGGACAAGTTGTTCTTCTATTGGTATGTACTCAGGCTTTATGGTGTTTTAAAGAATGTTCGTTCAAGTTCATATAATAACGTAGCATTTTTATCCAAAGTGTAGTAAATCTTGGTTTTCTCACATCAGGGTGATCGCACTACAAGGCTGCAATTTTTATTTGCCCATCAAGTGGGCTTTTGGTGGAAATGACACACAAGCAGCAGCATGTTGACCACGAGAGATGATGGGGCGGGGGAGCAAGCGGAAGAAGACAAGTTGTTCTTCTATTGGTATGTACTCAGGCTTTATGGTGTTTTACAGAATGTTTGTTCAAGTTCATATGAGAACGTAGCATTTTATTTCCAAAGTGTAGTAAATTTTTGTTTTCCCACAGAAGGGTGATCGCAATACAAGGCCGCAATTTTTATTTGCCCATCAAGTGGGCTTTTGGTGGAAATGACACACCGCCAGCAGCATGTTGTTCACGAGGGATGATGGGGGGGGGGAACAAGCAGAAGAGGACAAGTTGTTCTTCTATTGGTATGTACTCAGGCTTTATAGTGTTTTAAAGAATGTTCGTTCAAGTTCATATAAGAAGGTAGCATTTCATTTCCAAAGTGTAGTAAATCTTTGTTTTCCCACAGATGGGTGATCGCAATACAAGGCTGGGCTGCAATTTTTATTTGCCCATCAAGCGGGATTTTGGTGGAAATGACACACCACCAGCAGTATGTTGTTTACGAGAGAGGGCGGAAGGGGGGGGGGGGGGGGGGGCGAGCGGAAGAGGACAAGTTGTTCTTCTATTGGTATGTACTCAGGCATTATAGTGTGTTAAAGATTGTTCGTTCAAGTTCATATAATAACGAAGCATTTTATTTCCACAGTGTAGTAAATTTTTTTTTTCTCACAGCAGGGTGATCTCACTACAAGGCTGCAATTATTATTTGCCCACTTAGTGGGCTTTTTGTGGAAATGGCACACCTCCAGCATTATGCTGTCCACGAGATATGGCGCGGGATGGGTGGGGGGAGCGGGGTGGGGGGGGGCGAGCGGAAGTGGACTAGTTGTCCTTCTATTAGTATGTACTCAGGCCTTATAGTGTTTTAAAGAATGTTTGTTCAAGTTCATAAAAGAATGTAGCATTTTATTTCCAATGTGTAGTAAATCTTTTTTTTCTCACAGCAGGGCGATCGCACTACAAGGCTGCAATTTTTATTTGCCCATCGAGTGGGCTTATGGTGGAAATGACACACCACGAGCAGCATGTTGTCCACTAGAAAGAATAGGCGCGGGAATGCGGGAAGGTGGGGGGGGGGGGGGCGGCGGCAGAGGACAATTTGTTCTTCTATTGGTATACACTCATGCTTTATAGTGTTTTAAAGAATGTTCGTTCCAGTTCATAAAAGAACGTACCATTTTATTTCAAAAGTGTAGTAAATCTTAGTTTTCTCACAGCAGGCTGGTCGCACTACAAGGCTGTAATTTTTATTTCCCCATCAAGTTGGCTTTTGGTGGAGTTGACACACCACCAGCAGCATGTTGTCCGCGAAAGAGGGTGGGTGGGGGGGGGAAGGGGGGGGGGAGCGGAGGAGGACAAGTTGTTCTTCTATTGGTATGTAGTCACGCTTATAGTGTTATAAAGAATGTTCGTTGAAGTTCATATAAGAACGTAGCATTTTATTTCCAAAGTTTAGTAAATCTTCATGGGCTTCATGTGGAAATGACACACCACCAGCAGCATGTTGTCCACGAGATAAGGCGCGGGGTGGGGTGGTGGGGGGGGTGACGAGCGGAAGAGGACAAATTGTTTATAAGAACGTAGCATTTTATTTCCAAAGTGCAGTAAGTATTTGTTTTCTCACAGCAGGGCGATTGCACTACAAGGCTGCAATTTTTATTTGCCCATCAAGTTGGCTTTAGGTAAAAATGACATACCACCAGCAGCATGTTGTCCTAGAAAGGGGGGGGGGGGGGCGAGCTTAAGAGGACAAGTTGTTCTTCTATTGGTATGTACTCATGCCTTATAGTGTGTTAAAAAACGTTCGTTCAAGTTCATATAATAACGTAGCATTTTATTTCCAAAGTGTAGTAAATCTTTGTTTTCTCACAGCATGGTGATAGCACTACAAAGCTGCAATTTTTATTTGCCCATCAAGTGGGACTTTGGTGGAAATGTCACACCACCAGCAGCATGTTGTCCTCGAGAGAGGAGGGGGGGGGGGGGGGCGAGCGGAAGAGGACAAGTTGTTTTTCTATTGGTATGTACTCACGCTTATAGAGTTTTAAAGAATGTTCGTCCAAGTTCATATAATAACGTAGCATTTTATTTCCAAAGTGTAGTAAATCTTAGTTTTCTCACATCAGGGTGATCGCACTACAAGGCTGCCATTTTTATTTGCCCATCAAGTGGGCTTTTGGTGGATATGACACACCACCAGCAGCATGTTGTCCACGACAGGGGTGGTGGGAGGGCGTGGGGCGAAAGGAAGAGGGCAAGTTGTTCTTCTATTGGATTTATAGTGTTTTAAGGAATGTTCGTTCAAGTTCATATAAGAACGTAGCATTTTATTCCCAAATTGTAGTAAATCTTTGTTTTCTCACAACAGGGTGATCACACTACAAGGCTGCAATTTTTATTTGCCCATCAAGTGGGCTTTTGGCGGATATGACACACCACCAGCAGCATGTTGTCCACGACAGTGGGGTGGGTGTGGTGGGGTGAACGGAAGAGGGCAAGTTGTTCTTCTATTGGTATGTACTCATGCTTTATAGAGTGTTACATAACGTTCGTTCAAGTTCATATAATTACGTAGCATTTTATTTCCAAAGTGTAGTAAATCTTTGTTTTCTCACAGCATGGTGATAGCACTACAAAGCTGCAATTTTTATTTGCCCATCAAGTGGGCTTTTGGTGGTAATGACACACCACCTGCTGCATGTTGTCCAGGAGAGAGGGTGGGTGGGGTGGGCGTGGGGGGGGGGGGGGGGGTGCGGAATAGGAGAAGTTGTTCTTCTATTGGTATGTACTCAGGCTTTATAGTCTTTTAAAGAATGTTCGTTCAAGTTCATATAATAACGTAGCATTTCATTTCCAAAGTGTAGTAAATCTTTGTTTTCTCACAGCAGGGTGATCGCACTACAAGGCCGCAATTTTTATTTGCCCATCAAGTGGGCTTTTGATGGAAATGACACACCACCAGCACCATGTTGTACACGAGATATCGTTGTCGGAGAGGTGCGGGGGGGGCGAGCGGAAGAGGACAAATTGTTTATAAGAACGTAGCAATTTATTTCCAAAGTGTAGTAAATATTTGTTTTCTCACAGCAGGGTGATCGCACTACAAGGCTGCAACTTTTATTTGCCCATCAAGTGGGCTTTTGGTGGAAATGACACACCACCAGCAGCATGTTGTCCTCGAGAAAGGGGGGGGGGGGGGAGGAGGGCGGAAGAGGACAATTTCTTCTTCTATTGGTATGTACTCAGGCGATATAGTGTTTTAAAGAATGTTCGTTCTAGTTCATATAAGAACGTAGCATTTTATTTCCAAAGTGTAGAAAATCTTTGATTTCTCACAGCAGGGTGATCGCACTACAAGGCTGCATTTCTTTATTTGCCCATCAAGTGGGCTTTTGGTGGGGATGACACACCACCAGCAGCTTTTTGTCCACGAGAGTGGGTGGGGGAGGGGTGGGGCTAGCGGAAGAGGACAAGGTGTTCTTCTATTGGTATGTACTCAGGTTTTGTAATGTTTTAAAGATTGTTTGTTCAAGTTCATTTAAGAACGTAGCATATTATTTTTAAAGTGTGGTGAATATTTGTTTTCTCACAGCAGGGTGTTCGCAGTACAAGGCTGCAGTTTTTATTTGTCCATCAATTGGGCTTTTGGTGGAAATGACACACCACCAGCAGCATGTTGTCCACGAGAGAGGGTGAGGGGGGGGGGGGGGGGGGCGAGAGAAAGAGCACAAGTTTTTCTTCTATTTGTATGTACTCAGGCTTTATAGTGTTTTAAAGAATGTTCCTTCAAGTTCATATAAGAACGTAACATTTTATTTCCAAAGCATAGTAAATCTTTGCTTTCTCAAAGCAGGGTGATCGCACTACAAGGCTGAAATTTTTATCTGCCCATCAAGTGGGCTTTTGGTGGAAATGACACACCACCAGCAGCATGTTGTCCACGAGAGGGCGGTGAAAGGGGGGGGGGGGCGAGCAGAAGAGGACAAGTTGTTCTTCTATTGGTATGTACTCAGGCTTTTTAGTGTTTTAGAGAAAGTTCGTTCAAGTTCACATGAGAACGTAGCATTCTAATTCCAACTTGTAGTAAATCTTTGTTATCTCACAGCAAGGTGATCGCACTACAAGGCTGCAATTTTTATTTGCCCATAAAGTGGGCTTTTGGTGGAAATGACACACCACCAGCAGCTTGTTGTACATGACAGAGGGTGGGGGGTGGGGCGAGCGGAAGAGAGCAAGTTGTTCTTATATTGGTATGTACTCAGGCTTTATAGTGTTTTAAAGAATGTTCGTTCAAGTTCATATAAGAACGTAGCATTTTATTTCCAAAGTGAAGTAAATCTTTGTTTTCTCACAGCAGGGTGACCGCACTACAAGGCTGCTATTTTTATTTGCCCATCAAGTGGGCTTTTGGTGGAAATGACACACCACCACCAGCATGTTGTCCATGAGAGAGCGTGGGTGGTGGGAGGGGCAACGGAAGAGGACAAGTTGTTCTTCAAGTGGTATGTACTCAGCCTTTATAGTGTTTTAATGAAAGTTTGTTGAAGTTCATATAAGAACAAAGCATTTTAATTCCAAAGTGTAGTAAATCTATGTTTTCTCACAGCAGGGTGATCGCACAACAAGGCTACAATTTTTATTTGCCCATCAAGTGGGCTTTTGCTGGAAATGACACACCACCAGCAGCATGTTGTCCACGAGAGGAGGGGGTGAGGAAAGGGGGGCGAACGGAAGACGACACATTGTTCTTCTAATGATATGTGCTCAGGCTTTATAGTGTTTTAATGAATGTTCCTTTAAGTTCATATAAGAACGTAGCATTTTATTTGCAATGTGTAGTAAATCTTTGTTTTCTCACAGTAGGGTGATCGCACAACAAGTCTGCAATTTTTATTTGCCCATCAAGTGGGCTTTAGGTGGAAATGACACACCACCAGCAGCATGTTGTCCACGAGAGGGGGCGTGGGGGGGTGGCGAATGGAAGAGGACAAGTTGTTCTTCTATTGGTATGTACTCAGGGTTTATAATGTTTTAAAGAATGTTCATTCAAGTTCATATAAGAACGAAGCATTTCATTTCCAACGCGTAGAGAATCTTTGTCATCTCACAGCAGGGTGATCGCACTACAAGCCTGCAATTTTTATTTGCCCATCAAGTGGGCTTTTGGTGGAAATGACACACCACCAGCAGCATGTTGTCCACGAGAGGGCGGTGAAAGGGGGGGGGGGGGGGGGCGAGCAGAAGAGGACAAGTTGTTCTTCTATTGGTATGTACTCAGGCTTTATAGTGTTTTAAAATATGTTCATTCTAATTCATAAAAGAATGTAGCATTTTATTTCCATAGTGTAGTATATCTTTCTTTTCTCACGGCAGGTTGATCGCACTACAAAGCTGCAATTTTTATTTTCCCATCAAGTGGGCTTTTGGTGGAAATGACACACCACCAGCAGCATGTTGTCCACGAGAGGAGGGGGGGGGGGGGGGAGGGGGGCGAATGGAAGACGACACATTGTTCTTCTAATGATATGTACTCAGGCTTTATAGTGTTTTAATGAATGTTCCTTTAAGTTCACATAAGAACGTAGCATTTTATTTGCAATGTGTAGTAAATCTTTGTTTTCTCACAGCAGGGTAATCGCACTACAAGGCTGCAATTTTTATTTGCCAATCAAGTGGGCTTATGTTGGAAATGACACACCACCAGCTGAATGTTGTCCACGTGAGGGGGGGTTGGGTGGGGGGCGAATGGAAGAGGACAAGTTGTTCTTCTATTCGTATGTACTCAGGCTTTATAGTGTTTTAAAGAATGATCGTTCAAGTTCATATAAGAACGTAGCATTTTATTTCCAAAGTGTAGTAAATCTTTATTTTCTCACAGCACGGTGATCGCACTACAAGGCTGCAATCTTCATTTGCCCATCAAGTGCGCCTTTGGTGGAAATGACACATCACCAGCAGCACGTTGTCCACGTGAATGGGGGTGGGAGGGGAAAGCGAGCAGAGGAGGACAAGTTGTTCTTCTATTGGTATGTACTCAAACTTTATGGTGTTTTAAAGAGTGTTCCTACAAGTTCATATAAGAATGTAGCATTTTATTTCCAAAATGTAGTAAATCTTTGTTTTCTCACAGCAGGGTGATCACACTACAAGGCTGCAATTTTTATTTGCCCATCAAGTGGGCTTTTGGTAAGAATGACACGCCACCAGCAGCATGTTGTCCAAGAGAGGGGGCGTTGGGAGAGGGGGGGCCAGCGGAAGAGGACAAGTTGATCCTCTATTGGTATGTACTCGGGCTTTATAGTGTTTTAAAGAATGTTCGTTCAAGTTCATATAAGAACGTAGCATTTTATTTCCAGAGTGTAGTAAATCTTTGGTTTCTCACAGAAAGGTGATCGCACTACAAGGCTGCAATCTTTATTTGCCCATCAAGTGGGCTTTTGGTGGAAATGATACAGCACCAGCAGCATGTTGTACACGAGAGGGGTTTGGGGAGGGAGGGTTTGGGGGAGGGGGGGCAAGGAAGAGGGCAAGTTGTTCTTCTTTTGGTATGTACTCAGGTTTTATATTGTTTTAAAGAATGTTAGTTCAAGTTCACATAAGAACGTAGCATTTTATTTTCAAAGTGTAGTAAATATTTGTTTTCTCACAGCAGGGTGATCGCATTACAAGGCTGCAATTTTTATCTGCTCATCAGGTGGGCTTTTGGTGGAAATGGCACACCACCACCACCAGCATGTTGTCCATGAGAGAGGGTGGGAGGGGGGGGGGGCCGAGCGGAAGAGGACAAGTTGTTCATCTATTGGTATTTATTCAGGCTTTATAGTGTTTTCAAGATTGTTCGGTGAAGTTCATATAAGAATGTAGCATTCTATTTCCAAAGTGTAGTAAATCCTTGTTTTCTCACAGCAGGCTGATCGCATTACAAGGCTGCAGTTTATATTTGTCCCTCAAGTGGGATTTTGGTGGAAGTGACACACCACCAGCAGCATGTTAACCACGAGAGGGGGGGGGGGGGGGCGAACGGAAGAGGACAAGTTGTTCTTCTATTGGTATGTACTCAGGCGTTATAGTGTTTTAACGAAAGTTCGTTCAAGTTCATATAAGAATGTAGCATTTTTATTTGCAAAATGTAATAAATCTTTGTTTTCTCACAGCAGGGTGATCGCACTACAAGGCAGCAATTTTTATTTGCCCTTCAAGTGGGCTTTTGTTGGAAATGACACACCACCAGCAGCATGTTGTCCACAAGAGAGGGTGGGGGGAGGGAGGGCGAGCGGAAGAGGACAATTTGTTCTTCTATTGGTATGTACTCAGGCTTTATACTTTTTTAAAGATTGTTCGTACAAGTTCATATAAGAATGTAGCATTTTATTTCCAAAGTGTAGAAATCTTTGTTTTGTCACAGCAGGGTGATCGCACTACAAGGCTGCAATATTTATTTGCCCATTAAGTGGGCTTTTGGTCGTAATGAAACACCACCAGCAGGATGTTGTCCACAAGAGTGTAGTCCAGAAGAATGTTTGTTCAAGTGCATATAAGAACGTAGCATGTTGTTTCTGAAGTGTAGTAAATGTGTGTCTTCTCACAGAAGGGTGATCGCACTACAAGGCTGCAATTTTTATTTGCCCATCAAGTGGGCTTTTGGTGGAAATGACATACCACCAGCAGCATGTTATCTACGAGAGGGGGGGCTTGCGGGGGGGTGCGAACAGAAGAGGACAGGTTGTTCTTCTATTGGTATGTTCTCCGGCTTTATAGTGTTTTAAACAATGTTTGTTCATGTTCATATAATAACGTAGCATATTACTTCCAAAGTTTAGTAAATCTTTGTTTTCTCACAGCTGGGTGATCGCACTACAAGGCTGCAATTTTTATTTGCCCATCAAGTAGGCTTTTGGTGGAAATGACACACCACCAGCAGCATGTTGTCCACCAGAGAGGGGGGGGGGGGGGCGGAAGAGGACAAGTTGTTCTTGTATTGGTATGTACTCAGGCTTTATAGTGTTTTAATGAATGTTCGTAGAAGTTCATTTAATAACGTAGCATTTTATTTCCAAAGTGCAGTAAATCTTTGTTTTGTCTAACCAGGGTGATCGCACTACAAGGCTGTAATATTTATTTGCCCATCAAGTGGGCTTTTGGTGGAAATGGCACACCACCAGCAGCATGTTATCCACGAGTGGGAGGTGGGGGGGGGGGGGGGTGGGCCGGGGGGGGGGGGGGTGCGAACAGAGGAGGACAAGTTGTTCTTCTATTGCTATGTTCTCCGGCCTTATAGTGGTATAAAGAATGTTCTCAATATAATGGAAGGAAACATTCCACGTGGGAAAAATTATATATAAAAACAAAGATGAGGTGACTTACCGAACAAAAGCGCTGGCAGGTCGATAGACACACAAACAAACACAAACACACACACAAAATTCAAGCTTTCGCAACAAACTGTTGCCTCATCAGGAAAGAGGGAAGGAGAGGGGAAGACGAAAGGAAGTGGGTTTTAAGGGAGAGGGTAAGGAGTCATTCCAAACCCGGGAGCGGAAAGACTTACCTTAGGGGGAAAAAAGGACAGGTATACACTCGCACACACGCACATATCCATCCACACATACAGACACAAGCAGACATATTTAAAGACCATGTCTGCTTGTGTCTGTATGTGTGGATGGATATGTGCGTGTGTGCGAGTGTATACCTGTCCTTTTTTCCCCCTAAGGTAAGTCTTTCCGCTCCCGGGATTGGAATGACTCCTTACCCTCTCCCTTAAAACCCACTTCCTTTCGTCTTCCCCTCTCCTTCCCTCTCTCCTGATGAGGCAACAGTTTGTTGCGAAAGCTTGAATTTTGTGTGTGTGTTTGTGTTTGTTTGTGTGTCTATCGACCTGCCAGCGCTTTTGTTCGGTAAGTCACCTCATCTTTGTTTTTATATATAAAGAATGTTCGTTCAAGTTCATATAATAAAGTAGCATTTTGTTTCCAAAGTGTAGTAAATGTTTGTTTTCTCACAGCAGGGTGATCGCACTACAAGGCTGCAATCTTTATTTGCCCATCAAGATGGCTTTTGGTTAAAATGACACACCACCAGCAGCATGTTGTCCACGAGAGGGGGGTTGGGGGGGGGGGGGGGGGGAGGCGAGCGAAAGTGGACAAGTATTTTCATCTATTGGTATGTACTCAGGCTTTATAGTGTTTTAATGAATGTTCGTGCGTGTTCATTTAATAACGTAGCATTTTATTTCCAAAGTGTAGTAAATGTTTGTTTTCTCACAGCAGGGTGATCACACTACAAGGCTGCCATTTTTATTTGCCCATCAAAACGGATTTTTGTCTAAATGACACACCACCAGCAGCATCTTATACACGAGTGGGGGGGTTGGGGGGGGCGTGCGAACAGAAGAGTACAAGTTGTTCTTCTATTGGTATGTTCTCCGGCTTTATAGTGTTTTAAAGAATGTTCGTTCAAGTTCATATAATAACGTAGCATGTTGTTTCCAAAGTGTAGTAAATGTTCGTTTTCTCACAGCAGGGTTATCGCAGTACAAGGCTGCAATTTTTATTTGCCAAACAAGTGGGCTTTAGGTGGAAATGACACACCACCAGAAGCATGTTATCCACGAGAGGAGGGGGGGTTGGAGGGGGGGTGCGAACAGAAGAGGACAAGTTGATCTTCTATTGGTATGTTCTCCGGCTTTATAGTGTTTCAAAGAATGTTCGATCAAGTTCATATAGTAACGTAGCATTTTGTATCCAAAGTGTAGTAAATGTTTGTTTTCTCACAGCAGGATGATCGCACTACAAGGCTGCGATTTTTATTTGCCCATCAAGTGGGGTTTTGATGGAAATGACACACCACCAGCAGCATGTTGTCCATGAGTGATGGGGGGGGGGGGGGCGAAGAGGACAAATTGTTCATCTATTGGTATGTACTCAGGCTTTATACTGTTTTAAAGAATGTACATTGAAGATCATATAATAACGTAGCATTTTATTTCCAATGTGTAGTAAATCGTTGTTTTCTCACAGCAGGGTGATCGCCCTACAAGGCTGCAATCTTTATTTGCCCATCAAGAGGGCTTTTGGTTAAAATGACACACCACCAGCAGCATGTTGTCCACGAGAGGGGGGTTGGGGGGGTGGGGGGGAGGCGAGCGAAAGTGGACAAGTTTTTTCATCTACTGGTATGTACTCAGGCTTTATAGTGTTTTAAAGAATGTTCGTTCAAGTTCATATAATAACATAGCATTTTGTTTCCAAACTGTGGTAAATGATTGTGTTCTCACAGCAGGTTGATTGCACTACAAGGCTGCAATTTTTATTTGCCCATCAAGTGGGCTTCTGATGGAAATGACACACCACCAGCAGCATGTTATCCATGAGAGGAGGAGGTTGGGGGGGGCGTGCGAACAGAAGAGTACAAGTTGTTCTTCTACTGGTATGTTCTCCGGCTTTATAGTGTTTTAAAGAATGTTTGTTCAAGTTCATATAATAACGTAGCATTTTGTTTCCAAAGTGTAGAAAATCTTTGTTTTCTCTCAGCAGGGTGATCACACTACAAGCCTGCAATTTTTATTTGCCCATCAAGTGGGCTTCTGGTGGAAATGACATACCACCAGCAGCATGTTATCTACGAGAGGGGGGGCTTGCGGGGGGGGGGGGGGGGGGGGGGTGCGAACAGATGAGGAGAAATTGTTCTTCTATTGGTATGTTCTTCGGCTTTATAGTGTTTTAAAAAATGTTCGTGCAAGTTCATATAATAACGTAGCATATTATTTCCAAAGTTTAGTAAATGTTTGTTTTCTCCCAGCAGGGTGATCGCACTACAAGGCTGCAATTTTTATTAGCCCATCAAGTGGGCTTTTGGTGGAAATGACACACCACCAGCAGCATGTTGTCCACGAGAGAGGGGGGGGGGAGGGGGGGGGGCTAGCGGAAGAGGACAAGTTGTTCTTCTATTGGTATGTACTCATGCTTTATAGTGTTTTAAAGAATGTTAGATCAAGTGCATATAAGAACATAGCATTTTATTTCCAAAGTGTAGTAAATCTTAGTTTTCTCAAAGCAGGGTGATCGCACTACAAGGCTGCAATTTTTATTGGCCCATCAAGTGGGCTTTTGGTGGAAATGACACACCACCAGCAGCATGTTATCCACGAGGGAGCGGGTGGGTTGGGGGGGGGGGGGGGGGGAGTGCGAACAGAAGAGGACAAGTTGTTCTTCTACTGGTATGATCTCCAGCTTTATAGTGTTATAAAGAATGTTCGTTCAAGTTCATATAATAACGTAACATGTTGTTTCCAAAGTGTAGTAAATGTTTGTTTTCTCACAGCAGGGTGATCACACTACAAGGTTGATATTTTTATTACCCCATCAAGTGGGCTTTTGGTGGAATTGACACACCACCAGCAGCATGTTATCCACGCGAGGGGGGGTTGGGGGGGGGGGGGTGCAAGCAGAAAAGGACAAGTTGTTCTTCTATTGGTGTGTTCTCCGGCTTTATAGTGTTTTAAAGAATGTTCGTTCTAGTTCATATAACAACGTAACATGTTGTTTCCAAAGTGTAGTAAATGTTTGTTTACTGACAGCAGGGTGATCGCACTACAAGGCTGCAATTTTTATTTGCCCATCAAGTGGGCTTTTGGTGGAAATGACACACCACCAGCAGCATGTTGTCCACGAGTCCACGAGAGGGGCGGCGGGGGGAAGGGGGGGGGGGGGGGCGAGCGGAAGTGGACAAGTGATTCTTCTATTGGTATGTACTCAGGCTTTATAGTGGTTTAAAGAATGTTCATTCAAGTTTATATAATAACGTAGCATTTTTTTTCCAAAGTCTAGTAAATGTTCCTTTTCTCACAGCAGGGTGATCGCACTACAAGGCTGCAATTTTTATTTGCCCATCAAGTGGGCTTGTGGTGGAAATGACACACCACCAGCAGCATGTTATCCGCGAGAGGGGGGGGGGGTTGGAGGGGGGTGCGAACAGAAGAGGACAAGTTGTTCTTCTATTGGTATGTTCTATGGCTTTATAGTGTTCTAAACAATGTTCGTTGAAGTTCATATAATAACGTAGCATATTATTTCCAAAGTGTAGTAAATCTTTGTTTTCTCACAGCAGGGTGATCGCACAACAAGGCTGCAATTTTTATTTGCGCATCAAGTGGGCTTTTGGTGGAAATGACACACCACCAGCAGCATGTTGTCCACGTGAGAGGGGGGGGGGGGGGCGGAAGAGTACAAGTTGTTCTTCTATTGGTATGTACTCAGGCTTTATAGTGTTTTAAAGAATGTTCATTGAAGTTCATATAATAACGTAGCATATTGTTTCCAAAGTGTAGTAAATGTTTGTTTTCTCACAGCAGGGTGATCGCACTACAAGGCTGCAATTTTTATTACCCCATCAAGTGAGCCTTATGGTGGAAATGACACACCACCAGCAGCATGTTATCCACAAGAGGGGGTGGTTGGGGGGGGGGGGTGAGAACAGAAGAGGACAAGTTGTTCTTCTATTGGTATGTTCTCCAACTTTATAGTGTTTTAATGAATGTTCGTTCAAGTTCATATAATAACGTAGCATTTTGTTTCCAAAGTGTAGTAAATGTTTGTTTTCTCACACGAGGGTGATCGCACTACAAGGCTGCAATTTTTATTTGCCCATCAAGTGGGCTTTTGGTGACAATGACACACCACCAGCAGAATGTTATCCACGAGAGGGGGGGGGGGGTTGCGGAGGGGGGGCTGCGAACAGAAGAGGACAAGATGTTCTTCTATTGGTATGTTCTCTGGCTTTATAGTGTTTTAAAGAATGTTCGTTCAAGTTCATATAATAACATAGCATGTTGTTTCCAAAGTGTAGTATATGTTTGTTTTCTCACAGCTGGGTGACCGCACTACAATGCTGCAATTTTTATTTGCCCATCAAGTGGGCTTTTGGTGGAAATGACACACCACCAGCAGCATGTTGTCCATGAGAGATGGGGGGGGGGGGGGGCGGAAGAGGACAATTTGTTTTTCTATTGGTATGTACACACGCATTATAGAGTTTTTAAACAATGTTCTTTCAAGTTCATATAGTAACGTAGCATATTATTTCCAAAGTTTAGTAAATCTTTGTTTTCTCACAGCAGGGTGATCGCACTACAAGGCTGCAATTTTTATTTGTTCATCAAGTGGGCTTTTGGTGGAAATGTCACACCAGCAGCAGCATGTTAACCACGAGAGGGGGGGGGGGGTTGGGGGGGCGGGGTTTGCGAACAGAAGAGGACAAGTTGTTTTTCTATTGGTATGTTCTCCGGATTTATAGTGTTTTAAAGAATGTTCGTTCAAGTTCATATAATAACGTAGCATTTTGTTTCCAAAGTGTAGTAAATGTTGGTTTTCTCCCAGCAGGGTGATCGCACTACAAGGCTGCATTTTTTCTTTGCCCATCAAGTGGGCTTTTGGTGGAAATGACACACAACCAGCAGCATGTTGTCCATGAGAGATGGTGGGAGAGGGGGGGGGGGGGGGAAGAGGACAAGTTATTCTTCTATTGGTATGTACTCAGGCTTCATAGTGTTTTAAAGAATGTTCGTTCAAGTTCATATAATAACATAGCATGTTGTTTCCAAAGTGTAGTAAATGTTTGTTTTCTCACAGCTGGGTGACCGCACTACAATGCTGCAATTTTTATTTGCCCATCAAGTGGGCTTTTGGTGGAAATGACACACCACCAGCAGCATGTTGTCCATGAGAGATGGTGGGGGGGGGGGGGGGGGCGGAAGAGGACAATTTGTTCTTCTATTGGTATGTACACACGCTTTATAGTGTTTTAAACAATGTTCGTTCAAGTTCATATAGTAACGTAGTATATTATTTCCAACGTGTAGTAAATCTTTGTTTTCTCACAGCAGGGTGATCGCACTACAAGGCTGCAATTTTTATTTGCCCATCAAGTGGGCTTTTGGTGGAAATGATACACCATCAGCAGCATGTTATCCACGTGAGTGGGGGGTTGGGGGGGGGGGGGGGGGTTGCAAACAGAAGAGGACAAGTTGTTCTTCTCTTGGTATGTTCTCCGGCTTTACTTTTTTTTAAACAATGTACGTTCAAGTTCATTTGATAACATAGCATTTTGTTTCCAAAGTGTAGTAAATGTTTGTTTTCTCACAGCAGAGTGATCGCACTACAAGGCTGCAATTTTTATTTGCCCATCAAGTGGGCTTTTGGTGGAAATGACACACCACCAGCAGTATGTTGTCCATGAGAGATTGGGGGGGGGGGGGGGGGGGGCCGAAGAGGACAAGTTGTTCTTCTATTGCTATGTACTCAGGCTTTATAGTGTTTTAATGAATGTTCATTCATGTTCCTATAATAACGTAGCATTTTATTTCCAAAGTGTAAAAAATATTTGTGTCCTCACAGCAGGGTGTTCGCATTACAAGGCTGCAATTTTTATATGCCCATCAAGTGAGCTTTTGGTGGAAATGACACACCACCAGCAGCATGTTATCCACTCGAGGGGTGGTTGGGGGGGGGGGTGCGAACAGAAGAGGACAAGTTGTTCTTCAATTGGTATGTTCTCTGGCTTTATAGTGTTTTAAACAATCTTCGTTCAAGTTCATATAATAACGTAGCATATTATTTCCAAAGTGTAGAAAATCTTTGTTTTCTCACAGCAGGGTGATCGCACAACAAGGTTGCAATTTTTATTTGCCCATCAAGTGGGCTTTTGGTGGAAATGACATACCACCAGCAGCATGTTATCCACGGGAAGGGAGAGGGAGGGTTGGGGGGGGTGGGGGGGGTTCGAACAGAAGAGGACAAGTTGTTATTCTACTGGTATGTACTCACACTTTATAGTGTTTTAATGAATGTTCGTTCATGTTCCCATAATAACGTAGCATTTTATATCCTAAGTGTAGAAAATCTTTGTTTCCTCACAGCAGGGTGATCGCACTACAAGGCTGCAATTTTTATTTGCCCATCAAGTGGGCTTTTGGTGGAAATGACAAACCACCAGCAGCATGTTGTCCACGAGTAAGGGTGGCAGGGGTGGGGAGGGGGGGGCGAACGGAAGGGGACAAGTTGTTCTTCTATTGGTATGTACTCAGGCTTTATAGTGTTTTAATTATTGTTCATACATGTTCATTTATTAACGTAGCATTTTATTTCCAAAGTGTAGAAAATCTTTGTTTCCTCACAGCAGGGTGATCCCACTACAAGGCTGCAATTTTTATTTGCCCATCAAGTGGGCTTTTGGTGGAAATGACATACCACCAGCAGCATGTTATCTACGAGAGGGCGGGCTTGCGGGGGGGGGGGGGCGGGGGGGGGGGGGGTGCGAACAGATGAGGCTAAATTCTTCTTCTATTGGTATGTTCTTCGGCTTTTTAGTGTTTTAAACAATGTTCGTTCAAGTTCATATAATAACGTAGCATATTACTTCCAAAGTTTAGTAAATGTTTTTCTCGCATGCAGGGTGATCGCAATACAAGGCTGCAATTTTTATTTGCCCATCAAGTGGGCTTTTGGTGGAAATGACACACCACCAGCAGCATGTTATCCACGAGCGAGGGTGGCAGGGTTGTGGGGGGCGGGGGGGGGGGGGGGGGGGTGAACGGAAGAGGACAAGTTGTTCTTCTATTGGTATGTACTCAGGCTTTATAGTGTTTTAATTAATGTTCATTCATGTTCCTATAATAACGTAGCATTTTATATCCTAAGTGTAGAAAATCTTTGTTTCCTCACAGCAGGGTGATCGCACTACAAGGCTGCAATTTTTATTTGCCCATCAAGTGGGCTTTTGGTAGAAATGACACACCACCACCAGCATGTTGTCCACGAGAGAGGCTGGGTAGTGGGGGGAGGGGCGAGCGGTAGAGGACAAGTTGTTCTCCTATTGGTATGTACCCCGGCTTTATAGTGTTTTATGGAATGTTCGTTCAAGTTCATATAATAACATAGCAATTTATTTCCAAAGTGTAGTAAATCTTTGTTTCCTCACACCAGGGTGATCGCACTACAAGGCTGGAATTTTTATTTGCCCATAAAGTGGGCTTTTGGTGGAAATGACACACCACCAGCAGCATGTTGTCCACGAGAGAGTTGGGTGGGGGGGTGGGGGGGTGGCGAGCGGAAGAGGACAAGATGTTTTTCTATTGGTATGTACTCAGGCTTTATAGTGTTTTAATGAATGTTCATTCATGTTCCTATAATAACGTAGCATTTTATATCCTAAGTGTAGAAAATCTTTGTTCCTCACAGCAGGGTGATCGCACTACAAGGCTGCAATTTTTATTTCCTCATCAAGTGGGCTATTGGTGGAATTGACACACCACCAGAAGCATGTTATCCATGAGAGGGGGTGGTTGGGGGGGGGGGCAAACAGAAGAGGACAAGTTGTTTTTCTATTGGTATGTTCTCCGGCTTCATAGTGGTATAGAGAATGTTCTTTCAAGTTCATATAATAACGTAGCATTTTGTTTCCAAAGTGTAGTAAATGTTCGTTTTCTCCCAGCAGGGTGATCGCACTACAAGGCTGCAATTTTTATTTGCCAAACAAGTGGGCTTTAGGTGCAAATGACACACCACCAGAAGCATGTTATCCACGAGAGGTGGGGGGGTTGGAGGGGGGGTGCGAACAGAAGAGGACAAGTTGTTCTTCTATTGGTATGTTCTCCGGCTTTATAGAGTTTTAAACAGAGTTCGTTCAAGTTCATATAATAACGTAGCATACTAGTTCCAAAGTGTAGAAAATCTTCGCTTTCTCACAGCAGGGTGTTCGCACTACAAGGCTGCAGTTTTTATTTGCCCATCAAGTGGGCTTTTGGTGGAAATGACATACCACCAGCAGCATGTTATCCACGAGAAGGGGGGGGGGGGGTTGGGGGGGGGGGGGTGCGAACAGATGTGGACAAGTTGTTCTTCTATCGGTATGTTCTCCGGCTTTATAGTGTTTTAAAGAATGTTCGTTCAAGTTCATATAATAACGTAGCATTTTGTTTCCAAAGTGTCGTAAATGTTTGTTTTCTCACAGCAGGGATATCGCACCACAAGGCTGCAATTTTTATAAGCCCATCAATTGGGCTTTTGGTGGAAATGACACACCAACAGCAGTATGTTGTGCACAAGTAAGGGTGGGTGGGGGAGGGGGGGAGTGAACGGAAGAGGACAAGTTGTTCTTCTATTGGTATGTACTCAGGCTTTATAGTGTTTTAAAGAATGTTGGTTGAAGATCATATGATAACGTAGCATTTTATTTCCAATGTGTAGTAAATCTTTGTTTTCTCACAGCAGGGTGATCGCCCTACAAGGCTGCAATTTTTATTTGCGCATCAAGAATGCTTTTGTTGGAAATGACACACCACCAGCAGCATGTTGTCCACGAGAGGGGGGTTGGGAGGGGGGGAGGCGAGCGAAAGTGGAGAAGTTTTTTCTTCTATTGATATGTACTCAGGCTTTATAGTGTTTTAATGAATGTTCGTACATGTTCATTTAATAACGTAGCATTTTATTTCCAACGTGTAGAAAATCTTTGTTTCCTCGCAGCAGGGTGATCGCACTACAAGGCTGCAATTATTATTTGCCCATCAAGTGGGATTTTGGTGGAAATGACACACCACCAGCAGCATGTTATCATTGAGGGGGCGGGGGGGGGGGGGGGGTTGGGCGGGTGAGCTGCGAACAGATGAGGACAAGTTGTTCTTCTACTGGTATGTTCTCCGGCTTTATAGTGTTTTAAAGAATATTCGTTCAAGTTCATATAATAACGTAGCATTTTGTTTCCAAAGTGTAGTAAATGTTAGTTTTCTCACAGCAGGGTGATCGCACTACAAGGCTGTAATTTTTATTTGCCCATCATGTGGGCTTTTGGTGGAAAGACACACCACCAGCAGCATGTTATCGAAGAGAGGGGGGGTTGGGGGGGGGGGGTGCGAACAGAAGAGGACAAGTTGTTCTTCTATTGGTATGTTCTCCGGCTTTATAGTGTTCTAAACAATGTTCGTTCAAATTCATATAATAACGTAGCATATTATTTCCAAAGTGTAGTAAATCTTTCTTTTCTCACAGCAGGGTGATCGCACTACAAGGCTGCATTTGTTATTTGCCCATCAAGTGGTCTTTTGGTGGAAATGACACACCACCAGCCGCATGATGTCCACGAGTCCACGAGAGGACTGGCGGGGGGGGGAAGGGGAAGGGGCGCGAGGGGAAGTGGACAAGTGATTCTTCTATTGGTATGTACTCAGGCTTTATAGTGGTTTAAAGAATGTTCGTTCAAGTTCATATAATAACGTAGCATGTTGTTTCCAAAGTGTAGTAAATGTTCCTTTTCTCACAGCTGGGTGATCGCACTACAAGGCTGCAATTTTTCTTTGCCCATGAAGTGGGCTATTGGTGGAAATGACACACCACCAGCAGCATGTTGTCAATGAGAGATGGTGGGGGGGGTGGAGGGGGGGGGGAAGAGGACAAGTTATTCTTCTATTGGTATGTACACAGGCTTTATAGTGTTTTAAAGAATGTTCGTTCATGTTCATATAGTAACGTAGCCTTTTGTTTCCAAAGTGTAGTAAATCGTTGTTTTCTCACAGCAGGGTGATCGCACTACAAGGCTGCAATTTTTATATGCCCATCAAGTGGGCTTTTGGTGGAAATGACACACCACAGGCAGCATGTTATCCACGAGAGTGGGGGGTTGGGGGCGGGTTGCAAACAGAAGAGGACAAGCTGTTCTTCTCTTGGTATGTTCTCCGGCTTTATAGTGTTTTAAACAATGTACGTTCAAGTTCATTTGATAACGTAGCGTTTTGTTTCCAAAGTGTAGTAAATGTTTGTTTTCTCACAGCAGAGTGATCGCACTACAAGGCTGCAAGTTTTATTTGCCCATCAAGTGGGCTTTTGGTGGACATGACATACCACCAGCAGCATGTTGTCTATGAGAGATGGTGGAGGGGGCAGAAGAGGACAAGTTGTTCTTATATTGGTATGTTCTCCGGCTTTATAGTGTTTTAAACAATGTTCGTTCAAGTTCATATAATAACGTAGCATATTATTCCCAAAGTATAGTAAATTTTTGCTTCTCACAGCAGGGTGATCGCACTACAAGGCTGCAATTTTTTTTAGCAAATCAAATGGGCTTTTGGTGGAAATGACACACTATCAGCTGCATGTTGTCCATGAGTGATGGTGAGGGGGCGGAAGAGGACAAGTTGTTCTTCTATTGGTATGTACTCAGGCTTTATAGTGTTTCAAAGAATGTTCGTTCAAGTTCATATAATAACGTAGCATTTTGTTTCCAAAGTGTAGTATATGTTTGTTTACTCACAGCAGGGTGATCGCACTACAAGGCTGCAATTTTTATTTGCCCATCAAGGGAACTTTTGGTGGAAATGACACACCACCAGCAGTATGGTGTCCATGAGAGATGGTGGGGGAGGCGGAAGAGGATCAGTTGCTCTTCTATTGGTATGTACTGAGGCTTTATAGTGTTTTAAACAATGTTCGTTCAAGTTCATATAATAATGTAGCATATTGTTTCTAAAGTGTAGTAAATGTTTGTTTTCTCACAGCAGGGTGATCGCACTACAATCTGCAATTTTTATTTGCCCATAAAGTGGGCTTTTGGTGGAAGTGACACACCACCAGCAGCATGTTATTTACGAGAGGGGGGGGTTGGGGGGGATGGGGTGCGAACAGAAGAGGACAAGTTGCTCTTCTATTGGTATGTTCTCCGGTTTTATAGTGTTTTGAAGAATGCTCGTTCAAGTTCATATAATAACGTAGCATATTATTTCCAAAGTGTAGTAAATCTTTCTTTTCTCACCACAGGGTAATCGCACCACAAGGCTGCAATTTTTATTTGCCGATCATGTGGGCTTTTGGTGGAAATGACACACCATCAGCAGCATGTTGTCCATGAGAGATGGTTGGGGGCGAGGAGGAGGACAAGTCGTTCTTCTATTGGTATGTACTCAGGCTTTATAGTGTTTTAAAGAATGTTCGTTCAAGTTCATATAATAACGTAGCATTTTGTTTCCAAAGTGTAGTAAATCTTTGTTTTCTCACAGCAGAGTGATCACACTACAAGGCTGCAAATTTTATTTGGCCATCAAGTGGGCTTTTGGTGGAAATGACACACCACCAGCAGCATGTTGTCCATGAGTGATGGTGGGCGGGGGGTGAAGCGGGGGGGGGGGGGGGGGGTGAGCGGAAGGGGACAAGTTGTTCTTCTATTGTTATGTACTCAGGCTTTAAAGTGTTTTAAAATAATGTTCATTCAAGTTCATATAATAACGTAGCATTTTGTTTCCAAAGTGTAGTAAATCTTTGTTTTCTCACAGCAGAGTGATCACACTACAAGGCTGCAATTTTTATTTGCCCATCAAGTGGGCTGTTGGTGGAAATGACACACCTCCAGTACCATGTTGTCCAGGAGAGGGGGGTGGGGGGCGAAGAGGACTAGTTGTTCTTCTATTGGTATGTACTCAGGCTTTATAGTCCTTTAAAGAATGTTTGTTGAAGTTCATATATGAACGTAGCATTTTATTTCCAAAGTGTAGTAAATCTTTGTTTCTCACAGCAGGATGATCGCACTACAAGGCTGCAATTTTTATTTGCCCATCAAGTGGGCCTTTGGTGGAAATGACACACCACCAGCAGCATGTTGTCCAGGAGAGGGGTGGTGGGAGGGGGGGGGCGAGTGGAAGAGGACAAGTTGTTAATCTGTTCGTTTGTACTCAGGCTTTATAGTGTTTTAAAGAATGTTCTTTCAAGTTCATATAAGAATGTAGCATTTTAATTCCAAAGTGTAGTAAATCTTAGTTTTCTCACAGCAGGGAGATCGCACTACATGGCTGCAATTTTTATTTGCCCATTAAGTGGGCTTTTGGTGGAAATGACACTCTACCAGCAGCATGTTGTCCTTTAGAGGGGGGGGGGGGGGGCGAACGGAGGAGGACAAGTTGTTGTTCTATTGGTTTGTACTCCGGATTTATAGTGTTTTATAGAATGTTCGTTCAAGTTCATATAATAACGTAGCATTGTATTTCCAAGGTGTAGTACATCTTTGTTTTCTCACAGCAGGGTGATTGCACTACAAGGCTGCAATTTTTATTTGCCCATCAAGCGGGCTTTTGGTGGAAATGACGCACCACCAGCAGCACGTTGTCCACGAGAGAGAGGGGGGGGGGGGGGGCGGAAGAGGAGAAGTTGTTCTTCTATTGCTATGTACTCAGGCCTTATAGTGTTTTAAAGAATGTTCGTTCGAGTTCATATAAGAACGTAGCTATTTATTTCTAAAGTGTAGTAAATCTTTGTTTTCTCACAGCAGTGAGATCACACTACAAGGCTGCAATTTTTATTCGCCCATCAAGTGGGCTTTTGGTGGAAATGATACACCACCAGCAGCATGTTATCCACGAGAGGGTGGGTTGAGGGGGTGGGCGAACGGAGGAGGACAAGTTGTTCTCCAATTGGTATGTACTCAGGCTCTATAGTGTTTTAAGGAATGTTTGTTCAAGGTCATATATTATCGTAGCATTTTATTTCCAAAGTGTAGCAAATCTTTGTTTTCTCACCGCAGGGTGATCGCACTACAAGGCTGCAATTTTTATTTGCCCATCAAGTGGGCTTTTGGTGGAAATGACACACCACCAGCAGCATGTTGTCCACGAGAAGGGGGGTGGTGGGCGGGGGGGAGGGCGAACGGAAGTGGACAAGTTGTTTTTCTATTGGTATGTACACAGGCTTTATAGTGTTTTAAAGAATGTTCCTTCAAATTCATATAATAACGTAGCATTTTATTTCCAAAGTGTAGTAAATCTTTGTTTTCTCACAGCAGTGTGATCACACTACAAGGCTGCAATTTTTATTTGCCCATCAAGTGGGCTGTTGGTGGAAATGACACACCACCAGCAGCATGTTGTCCACAAGCGAGGGAGGGGGGGGGGGGGGGGGGGGGAAGGAAGATGACAAGTTGTTAAGTTGTTCTTCTATTAATATGTACTCAGGGTTTATAGTGTTTTAAAGATTGTTCATTCAAGTTCATATAATAACGTAGTATTTTATTTCTAAAGTGTAGTAAATCTTTGTTTTCTCACAGCAGGGTGATCTCACAACAAGGCTGCAATTTTTACTTCCCCATCAAGTGCGCTTTTGGTGGAAATGACACACCACCTGCAGCATGTTATCCACGAGTGGGGGGGGGGGGGGGGGGGGTTGGGGGTGTGGGGTGGGGGGGGGCGAATGGAGTAGGACAAGTTGTTCTTCTATTGGTATGTACTCCGGATTTATAGTGTGTTAAAGAATGTTCGTCAATTTCATATATGAACGTAGCATCTTATTTCCAAAGTGCAGAAAATCTTTGTTTTCTCACAGCTGGGTGATTGCACTACAAGGCTGCAATTTTTCTTTGCCCATCAAGTGGGCTTTTGGTGAAAATGACACACCACCAGCAGCATGTTGTCCACCAGAGAGGGGTTGGGGGGGGGGGGCGGAAGAGGACAAGTTGTTCTTCTATTGGTATGTACTCAGGCTTTATAGTGTTTTAAGGAATGTTCGTTCAAGTTCATATAATAACGTAGCATTTTATTACCAAAGTGTAGTAAAGTTTTGTTTTCTCACAGCAGGGAGATCGCAGTACAAGGCTGCAATTTTTATTTGCCCATCAAGTGTGTTTTTGGTGGAAATGACACATCACCAGCAGAATGTTATCCACGCGAGGGGGGGGGGGGGGGCGAACAGAAGAGGCCAAGTTGTACTTCTATTGGTATGTTCTCGGGCTTTAAAGAATTATAAAGAATGTTCCTTCAAGTTCATATAATAACGAAGCATTTTATTTCCAAAGTGTAGTAAAAATTTGTTTTCTCGCTGCAGGGTGATTGCACTAAAAAGCTGCACTTTTTATTTGCCCATCAAGTGGGCTTTTGGTGGAAATGACACACCACCAGCAGCATGTTGTCCACGAGAGTGTGTGTGAGGGAGGGGGGCGGGGGGGCGAGCGGAAGAGTTGCCCTTCTACTGGTATGTACTCAGGCTTTATAGTGTTTTAAAGAATGTTCGTTCAAGTTCATATAAGACCGTAGCATTTTATTTCCAAAGTGTAGTAAATCTTTGTTTTCTCACAGAAGGGTGATCCCACCACAAAGCTGCAGTTTTTGTTTCCCCATCAAGTGGGCTTTTGTTGGAAATGACACACCACCAGCAGCATGTTGTCCACGAGAGTGGTGCTGGGAGGGGGGGGGGGGGGGGGGGCGAGTGGAAGAGGACAAGTTGTTCTTCTAGTGGTATGTACTCAGGCTTCATAGTGTTTTAAAGAATGTTTGTTCAAGTTCATATAAGAACGTAGCATTTTATTTCCAAAGTGTTGTAAATCTTTGTTTTTTCACAGCAGGTTGATCGCACTACAAGGCTGCAACTTTTATTTGCCCTTCAAGTGGGCTTTTGGTGGAAATGACACACCACCAGCAGCATGTTGTCCACTAGAGGGGTGGTGGGCGGTGGGGGGGGGGGGGGGGGGTTCAAGCGGAAGAGGACAAAATGTTCTTCTATTAGTATGTACTCAGGCTATATTGTGGTTTAAAGAATGTTCGTTCAAGTTCATATAAGAATGTAGCATTTTATTTCCAAAGAGTAGTAAATCTTTGTTTTCTCACGGCAGGGTGATCGCACTACAAAGGTACAATTTTTATTTGCCCATCAAGTGGGCTTTTGGTGGGAATGACACACCACCAGCAGAATGTTGTCCACTAGAAGGGGGGGTGGAATGGGGGGGCGAGCAAAAGAGGACAAGTTGTTCCTCTATTGGTATGTACTCAGGCTTTATAGCGTTTTAAAGAATGTTCGTTCAAGTTCATATAAGAATGTAGCATTTTATTTCCAAAGTGTAGTAAATCTTTGTTTTCTCACAGCGGGGCTATCGCACTACAAGGCTGCAATTTTTATTTGGCCATCAAGTGGGCTTTTGGTGGAAATGACACACCACCCGCAGCAAGTTTTCCAAGAGAGGGGGGAGGGGGGGGGAGGGGGGGCGAGCGGAAGAGGACAAGTTTTTCTTTTATTCTTATGTACTCAGGATTTATAGTGTTTTATAGAATGTTCCTTGAAGTTCATATAAGCACGTAGCATATTATTTCCAAAGTGTAGTAAATGTTTGTTTTATTTCAGCAGGGTGATCGCACTACAAGGCTGCAATTTTTATTTGCCCATCACGTGGGCTTTTGGTGGAAATGACACACCACCAGCAGCATGTTGTCCACGAGAGGGTGGGTGGGGGAGGGGGGAGGCGAGCGGAAGAGGACAAGTTGTTCTTCTATTGGTGTATACTCAGGCTTTGTAGTGTTTTAAAGAATGTTCGTTCAAGTTCATATAAGAACGTAGCATTTTATTTCCAAAGTGTGGTAAATCTTTTTTTTCTCACAGCAGGGTGATCGCATTACAAGGCTGCAATTTTTGTATGCCCATCAAGTAGGCTTTTGGTGGAAATGACACACCATCTGCAGCATGTTGTCCACGAGAGAGGAAGGTGCGAGCAGAAGAGGACAAGTCGTTCTTCTATTGGTATGTACTTTGGCTTTATAGTGTTTTGAACCAAGTTCGTTCATGTTCAAATAAGAACGTAGCATTTTATTTCCAAAGTGTGGTAAATCTTTTTTTTCTCACAGCAGGGTGATCGCATTACAAGGCTGCAATTTTTGTTTGCGCATCAAGTGGGCCTTTGGTGGAAATGACACACCACCAGCAGCATGATGTCCACGGGAGGGAGTTGGCGGGGACGGAAAGAGGACAAGTTGTTATTCTAGTGGTATGTACTCACGCTTTATAGTGTTTTAAAGATTGATCATTCAAGTTCATATAAGAACGTAGCACTTTATTTCCAAAGTGTAGTAAATGTTTGTTTTCTCACAGCAGGTTGTTCGCATTACAAGGCTGGAATTTTTATTTGCCCATCAACTGGGCTTTAGAAGCAAATAACACACAACCAGCAGCATGGTGTTTTCGAGATGCGTGGTTGCGGAAGGGGAAGAAGACAAGTTGTTATTCATTTGGTATGTACTCACGCTTTATAGTGTTTTAAATATTGTTCGTACAAGTTCATATAAGAACGTAGCTTTTTATTTCCAAAGTGTAGTAAATCTTTGATTTCGCACAGCAGGTTGTTCGCATTACAAGGTGGTAATTTTTATTTGTCCATCAAATCAGGTTGTGGAAAGGGGCTAAAGTCCATTACTGTTAGTTACACAAGAACACACACAACTTTATTCCTCAAACCAATGCACAGTTTTCTCTTTAAATCAACAAAGATTAATTCACGGCTGAGGGCCCAAGTAACCTCTCCAGAATAAGTTTAAATGATTGCTTTTAAAACACCAGGATTTGAAATCGGAGTTAAGCATTTCAGCTTTTGCTTTGTTACCCTCAATATCAGTTCCTGTGTCATTGACTAGGGACTGGACACTAACTTTGGTGCCACTAACAGCCTTTAGATATGACCAGAACTACTTTGGATTTTGTGAAATGTCATTTCAGTATTCTGCTATGGTTTTCATTGAGTGAGGTTCTCATAGGGAGAAATTGGAATTGTGTCATTCGACAATCTCAAAGAACCACTGAAGGCATAATGAAAAAGAGACAGATCGAAAGTAAGAATATGAAAAACATGAAAAAAAGAAAGAAAAACGGGTCATTGCAGCGGACTCTCTTGCAGAGGATTTGTGTTCAATTCTCAGTACTCTGCTTCCACGAAATTTTTACTCGGTGGGAGGACTGGAACGAGTTGCACCCACCCCTTGATACCAACTGAGGAACTACTTGAGTGAGTAGTAGCGGCTCCCATGTCTAAAAAAAGTAGTCTACAACAGCCATGAGAGCCGTGTAATGACCCCATGTTCCTCCATACCGCACCCGGGGGGGGGGGGGGGGGAGGGGGGGGGTCAACTAACCTCTCTCGTTGGCCTATTGCGGCATCTGAATGACGTGACATGGCCAGTGTCTGATACAGAAAAACCTCAAGAAGGGGGCGCTAAAGATATCTTCAGCTAGCTGTACTTTTACCATAATGAAAAATAATCAAGTCACATGCAAAGTTTAATTCTCGGATAAACACTTTATTCGCACTAAAAATCCAACGCTAGTAGACTTAGCACTAAAACACACGATCACACCCCGCGTATTTCTAATATCACTAAGCACAACACTGACTGAAGGCCAAGGTAATAGCCAGTAATCGCAGTTGTTCACATTTATCACGTCCAAGTTATCGCAACGATCGTAGCTTTCAAAAAGCGACACTGCTTCCCTTATGTGTGTGGCTCGGTTGTCTCGAGAACATTCGCTGCCAGAATGTCCGATTCCAGACTTTTATGTAGTGTGAACAAATACCTACTGTGAAAGCGACTAGCCAATATGTACCTTACAACGCAATGCATAACATAAGGGCGAGTTTCCAATGATGACGTCATCCGGCAATTTACGTGTGTGGTTATTGTCGATTCCGTTCCTTTCTAGTGCATTCGATGTTTTTAATGCATTCATATGTAACAATGCGTTTTTAGGAATCTTCTCGAAAGTCACTATTACCGCGGATATACACATCAATAGTTTCCCATACCTAACTCGTATTAGGAGTTAGGTATGGGAAACTATTGTTACATTATTAGTGACAATATTGTTAACGAGTCTCTATGAATTACTATTATTAATACTTCGAAATCAACTGGTAACTCTCACTCTTGAGTAATCTTCACACTTGCACTAGCTACAACTAGGACTTTTTGCTTATTCAATCTTGTCTTAATATTTCTCCTTCTGAATGTAAACTACCTTCCTATTCGGCGAAAAGTCCGTATTTACAACGCTACGTATCGAAAAGTTCTCTGTAGCAGAAAACAGAAGCATTTTCGCGACATATCTCGAACAACGTATGGAGGTCACTTTAATGGCCGCGACTCTTCTCGCTTCAGTGGAGTCGACTGGCGAAAGAAACGAACTAGTGGCGTGCTTGTGAGTGGCGGGGGCGGCGCGGGAGAAGCGTCTCGCGGGCCGGCCCCGAGGAATCATGACGTCACATCATGACATGACGTCGTCTCTCACGCTAGCCAATATCGCTGGTAGTTTTCGAAACGCGGATATTCTTTGAACATGACATGCTAATGCCTTGTGGGTGTATAATGGCGGGTTTTGTGATTTGTGTGCGTTAAACTTTTTCAATCACGGAAAAAAATTGACAATACTTGCTGCAAAAGCAGATGCTTGCAGAGGAGAAAGGATAGTTTATATTCCAGATAATGGATGGTAAGAAACTTCCGTTAGTAATCTTATAATGCTCAAGAAAAGTAAAGTGTGTGGTAAATGTACTGAAATTTCATTATTTGTGCCTATAGTATTCTGATGCATTATGTTAACCAGTAAAGTTTCGTTCAATGCATCTATGTGGATTATTTGTGGTAACGGCGTATTCTCATAACAAATGGCTTCGGTATTTAAGTTGCAATCATCGTAACTTTTTCGTGATCAAAAATTGTGTAGTAACTATTCTAACGTCAGTAACCTGCACATTTGAAAACTTTTGAATGTTCAAAATTACATCGTTCATCATAGTATTTTTTACAGTAAAATAGGTATGAATTGCAGTGACTGAATCCAGATTTGTGAGTGATGTAATCTGTTTTTGTAATGGATGTTTCAGTTTCTGAAGTGAAAATCCAAAGAGAAGACAGCGAGAAGTAGCTTTTTGTCTGTTTCATGGTTTATAGGCCTACTGGGGAAACTCGCCATGTAAAAAACCGAGTAACGCATCAAGCTTGGTACCTCTATGGTGATGTGGAAATCCGAGCGTTGTTAATAAAGAAATTAATTCAGTGTGTGTTTCTTTTGATTCCTTTACCATGTTGCTTATAGTAGACCAAATTTAATTAAAATACCCAAGTGATAATTTCAACATAAATGGGACTAAGGGCATACCTGTTTCTAATGGCTTTACTTCTTCTCAGAGGCAAAGTATGAAAATTTACCTTCCTCAGGCATGTGTGTTCACTAGTCATTTATGGCAAAAGAAATCACTGACTGAAAGCATAATTTGCTTGGTAGACATAATTGGAAATGGCCTTTTTAGTTATAATTTTACATTTTTGGATTACAGTACTCCCAGAGAGATTAACTTATGCATTTCTTGACCCTGACATGATTAGTAATGGATGTTTCACCACCAGGTCAGGCATAAAGCATTAAGTGTCCTGCTCTGCTGTGAGCAGCATGGTAGTCAATGAGTTAAGCAGGCATTTAGGAACTTTGAGTGTGAAGTATATGAATCTGTACAGTCGTGGCTAAAAAGAACAGCTAGAATGCTAATTACTCTTTCAGGAATTATCCTTTACACAGTTAAATATGTATCTAAAAATGAATTCATGAATAACTTTGTAGTCACTTAATCGTTTGGTTTTGTAAGACATTTAAATAAAAATACTGCAGACCCAAAAATAGTCTGGAAATGGCAAGGAATATCAAATATAAGTAAATATTTTTCCTCAGTAAGATTAATGTGTGAAATTGCTGATACTTGGTTGTTACCGTATATCTGCTGCGACCACCAGCACCTTCATGCCAGCCAACAGGTTAATACACAAAATAGGGCAGTGCAAGACTTGGTCCGTGATTCTCATTGGTTGAAGCAACTAAAATCAAATTTCTGAGGTGTGCTGGAACTGTGTTATTGGTATATTCCCCAGCATGATTTAAAATTTTTGCATTGAAATGGCACTGACAGTGTGTAATATATTTTGCAAATGAGAATAGATACTAAAAAATTTATGTGGGAATATATTTCAAGAAACCATTTCATACCAAACCTGACAATTATATTGACACACAAGTAAACCCACCTGAATGGCACACTGGGTTACACAAGCATTAGCTGTAGGTGTAGAATAGGTCATTTACATGGAAAACTTTTCATACAAATTTTATTATAAAGCACACTAAATTTAAGGGAAAGGTGCAATGTCTAGATGAGATAAACTTGGACACGCAAGAACTGGTTTTGCTCAGATATATGGAAAATTAACTGTAGTATTATATGACATACAACACATCTGAGGTGCAAATTTGTGGAGAGGAGAGATTGCATTGAACCTGTTGTGTATGGTGCACATTTTGTTGCAGTGCTGGGATGATGTCATCCAGATTTCAAAATTAGTGGTCTAGTAATGAAACTCTCATCAGTTTTAATATTTAAAAATAAACATGCCTGAAAAAGGAAGCTGATTTAGGACTTTCAATTAAATTGCAAAAATTTAATTGTTTTGCACATTCACTGCGGATGACACTCAAAAGCACGGAGTTAGTAGCTCTTATTGACCTTTGTGTCAGCCACAGTGAATATGTTGAAGGTTTTAAAGTAACAAAGTAGTTGTTGACATTCAGGTATTAATGGATGACAGCAGCAAACAGCAATGAAATAATGTGAATTACTTAAACCAGGAATTAAACAAGTCTACATAGCTTTGAACACAGTCAAAAAATGGTTGGTTCAAATGGCTGAGCACTATGGGATTTAACTTCTGAGGTCATCAGTCCCCTAGAACTTAGAACTACGTAAACCTAACTAACCTAAGGACATCACACACATCCATGCCCAAGGCGGGATTCGAACCTGCGACCGTAGTGGTCACATGGTTCCGGACCGTAGCGCCTAGAACTGCTCGGCCACCCCAGGTGGCGAACAGAGATTTCAAACTTGTTATTCACTGCATATTTGTATGCTATAACTAATACAGCAACCTTTTATTTTCTCATCTTTGATCTGGGACACGTGTCACATCTTACTTGTTTTCCTAGAGCAACTCTAGGTTTACAAGATCCACATTTCAGAATTCTGGTAATTGCTAGTCCTACCTCATGCTGAAAGTGTGGGTTGATAGCTGTCTCTTCAGATATGATCTCATCAACTGTCATTTCAGAAACTTGAAGCAAAAATGTGATTATTCAATTTTCTGTCAGTGATGAATATATCACTAATGATTGGTATATTCATGCTGGTATAGAACAGTGCAGGGACATCTTCTGGAACACCTGCTGGGTAGACTAAACTGTGCACTTCACATCCAGTGCATCAATTTCTTCATAGGTAGTATCGTAGTACACTACTATCTCAGACTTGATTGTTGCGATGCTCAGCAGCATTATGCCTTGAAGACACTAAACTAACAGCCTTCATAAGTTTTTTGAATGAAGGATATAAGTAACATACCCAAAAACAATTAAGTTTTACATTTTGCTGTCAGGAACTCTTTTGGAATCTTTCCTCTTATTATTATTTTGTACATGTGTGGCGTTTTTGTTTCCTCTTCCCAGCTTGACAAGCACATCTGATTTGCTTAATGGGGATATTTATGGTAACAAAAAAAAATATGTGGATACAATGCAACCTGCAAACCAAGATCATCCTTCAAAACTTTACGAGCCTAGGAAATAAGCACAATGATTTGGACATAATAGCATGTTTTAATAAACCAGATGTTTCAGTTATTACTGAGCACTGGTATACCAAAAAAGAATCTTATTATGCACCCATTAACAAAGAATTTCTGCTCATCTTTCAGTAGGGATATTGCAAAAAGTGGCAATAATTGGTGCTCAAAGATGTAATTCCTTACGTGTTGAAGGTGTTACTGAACTTTCTGCGATAAGCTATAGATGGGAAAGGAAACATAATTTTAGATATAGAAAGACCTCCATCTGAAAGTACAGATATTTTTTTAGCTAATCTTTATCAGTTGCTTGTAGAGAGAGATAGTAAACACTCTGGGAAAACAGCTGGGTAATTATGCTGATAATTGTTCACAGTTTAATAAAACCTTATCTAACACAAATCAGTTTTCACTCTTAAGGATGGTGAGTGACACACACAGATCTAACATTGCTGATATGTAATACAGGGTACCCAGGACTTTGTACTGGGATACTTTTGTTGATTTATGTAAATGACAAAATACTGCTCCCCAAATTCAAGGATAGTTCTGTATGCCGATGCTACATCCATTGCACACAAGTGTAAAGATCATGAGCAACTACAAAAACTATGAAACTGTATTACAAATGAAGTAATTCGGTATTTCTATGAAAATCATCTCATTGTCAGCACAAGATTGCAGCAGTAATGGTTTTTCACCCCACAAGACAGATTTTGAAATTCAGTTGTGCACCGGAACTGATATTGTCATCAAAGAAAACTACTGCTTGGTTACAGTTAAACTTTCTATATTTAACATGTTATAATGTGGAAACTAATTACCGTACAAGAACATAACTTGGTAGCATTAATGTCAAGGACATGGGGAAGAGAAATAATGCAGAATCAATTCAATTGAAACACTTAATGTGCTGCAACAGTACACCATACCATTACATACCAGTACCATTACTGATGATGGTGATGGAGGCTGTTATGAAAAGCTTGCAGTTTTATTCAAATCTGATGTGGCAAGTCAATAATACTTTTTATCTATGTGAGTAAAAGTATTGTGTAAAATCGATAGCGCAGCTTCTTACAGAAGTCTCTTCAGGGCCCTTCGGAGTCTTTCACTTACATGCCAACATATTTACTCCCTAATAGTATTTGTTGTCCATAATAGGGGTAATTTTACTCTGTTCAGTTAAATGAACTTGCAAAATACTGGAAGTAAAAACAATGTCCATGTAGACTATACATCCATGCCTACGATTCAGAATGGAATTTCACATTTGGATCAAAAGTCTTCAGTAGGTTGCTGCTAACCATCAGGCAGAAAACTGAATATCCTAAGGTATCAAAAAAAATACAAAATAAAAAAATTATTTTATTAGTCTCTCCTTCTATAATTATAATTAAACATAATGTTTCGACTCAAGGATGCATATGCTAGTTAACACTACGGTTCAAATTAACAGGATTTTAATTTTATCATTTTATGCAGGGCTGACAGTACTCATTGCTTTGTACGAAGTATGAGAGAAAAACAGAACTTGAATAAAAAAAAACATTTCTAGCTGTCACGGTCATTACTTCCTTCCTCTGTGAAGATGAATATCCTTTGTGACTGAAAATGAGGGGAAGATCACTTACACCACCCATATAGAACACTTATGTGACACATTCATGAGTATTGCTCCAATGTTTGAGATCCAGGTCAGATTTAAGCAACACACTGAAGCAACTCTGAGGTTGGACGCTAGATAGGTTACCAGTAGTTTCAAACTATGTGCGAGTATTATGAAGATGCTTGGCAAACTCATGTGAGGATCGCTGGAGGGGAAACAACGTTCATGAGAAAACAGGGCTCGGATAGTAGATAGCCTTTCTTCCCTCTCTCTATTTGCGAGTGGAACAGGAAAGAGTATGATTTGTAGTGGTACAAGGTACCCTCCACCAGGTACCATTTGGTTGCTTGTGTAGTATGTATATACATCAAAATACGGAAGTTAATTGTGATTGCTTACTACATTAAGAAGTAATAGTTGAACTAACCTAAAGCTTCGTGATTTACTTCAAATGTTTTCTCCCACTGATACACACTGACAGTCAGTGACTTGCATCTATAGCAGTCTTACAGTTTGGAGATGTCAGTATTGCTTAAATCTATTAATATTCCCTCAGTGAGCTCTTTATCTTAAGATCACATAAACTGGATTTTTGAGAAACTACACACAGGAAGATGGCATATAGCTGTTTACAGAAAAACAACGATAAAAATTTAAGCATATCGGTAACAGACACTGGGCAAGAGCACATATCTGGGCTAGAGCACTATACTGGATTTCGCCCCCTCCCCCCCCCCCCCCATTTTCCCTAGAAACCTTGGCTATTTCGCCCCCTCCCCCCCCCCTTTTCCCTAGAAACCTTGGCTGGAGTTATAAATTTATTTGTAGCATAGTCTAAGGTATAGATTAGGGTGAAAAGAGATAATTTGGTTGACAGTTGTGGAACACAGCGAATGAGAAATAAAGGTTGTGGTAACAGACAGACGTGTGGCTTTGCCTAATATTTGTTTGCGGCATATTTAAAGGTATTTTCCCACATTTAACGCATTTCTCATAATTAAAAAAATAATAAAACTTCTAGGTCATCCACAAAAACATATATTAGAAAATGAATAAGCATCCGACGTGTTTTGATGCATATTACGTACAGATATCGTACACAAACTGGAAAAATGCAATGGGCGTTCCACTACGTATCCTTTACCATATTTGAATCGTTTTTCCGCATTTGCTACTGCTGGTATGGGTTCAAAGACAAATTCGTGCTGCAAACGTCTCAGTGGTAGTTAGTCTACATTAGTAAGCTGCAGTTAATGTGTTAAAAACATTTAGACACATTGTCCTCAATGCGTAATATGTGTTATGCTATAAATCACTCTGCCTTTCGACCAATAATTTGTAATCAGTTGGCTTCAATCAATCACGTAAGACTCTAATATGTAACTTTGACTACGCTGCGGATTATTATGTCACTATAATCGAGATTATTCGCATTCAAATCTTCTTTCTACATTTAATTCTGTTAACGGAAGATTCATTCAAACAATCCGGATTGATTTGACGTTCCAAAACAACAGCTGAAGGCAGGTCTGTATAAACGCTGTTTTGACGTCACTTACGTCAACAGAGTTGTTAACAGGTCTAGTCACCAGGCAGCGCTGTCACGCTTTCAGCCTTTCTGATGACGTCATGAAGCGATTCCTCGGGGCCCGCGAGACGCACGTGCGGCGCGGGTGGCAATGTGTGCGACCCTGCAAGGGGGGGGAACAATCATATTTTACTCTTTGATGTGTTATACGCATGGAGGTAGAATAAGGGGAGATGGCGCTACAGACTTACGCTGTACGTTGTTTTGAAGCCAGTGGGTGGGGCCTGCCGCCATCTTGGATCCCCCAAAACATTAGCAGACAAGTGTTTACAATTCTTTCGTGTTCGTTATTTCTGTCGTGTGGACGCGATATTTATTTTATATAGTAAATGTTACACTGTTTTAGTGAACAACACAGCATAATGAATGCAACTTCAATCGTTTTTCTGGTCTTAAATGCATATTCGATGCAGTAATACGACACCAAAATATGAAGCTTCTGGCCTCAGTACTGTAATTCCTTTTTGTTTATACAACGAATAACCGAGAAGAGAAGTATGTGCTGTGAAAAGCGTGCTTTCATAATCCATTTCTGTTCACTTTCATTGTGTGTGTGCCGATAATTGATAAAGCCAGAACTCCAAAACAATGATTGATAGTTTACAGGCACCGATTTGTATTCGTTGCATTTTCAAATGTTCAGGTTTGCAAGAAACTTGCCTTATTTCCTTTGGTGTCCCATACATGTATGCAGGGACGATATAAACAAGCCAGCTGTCATGTCAACAAAGTGAAAGGTTCGTTAAATTACGAAGGAAAAGAACGGAATTTAAGATTGTCAGGCCCATCGTAGTTTACACATCTACTTTGTTTTTAAATTGTACCTACCAAGTGACATTCAGTGTGGCAAATAACAGCAATTTACAGGTTAACACGACAACTCAGTGATTAATATAATGATCTAAGTAGCCTGGACATTGATAGGGAACTTTGCTTTAACAAATATGTAAACCTTAAATACTCATAATTTAACCACTGTAACATGTGTTGCACAGATTTTACTGAAGATTTAATTAACTACATGAAGTTACACTACTTTTATATTAAATTATCCCATTTTAAAACATTAGTCTACATTTCCAGGATATTTATTGCCAGGACTTTTCAGTTACTTGGGAATAACCAAACAATGAAAACCAAGTGTATTGCTCACCTCCAGAGAGTTCTTCGCATTGGACTGATAGGAAATCTAAAGTCAAATCACAGAAATAAAACCATACTGTATTACTTCACAGTGCATCAGAATTTCAAGTATATATAAGAAAATAGCGATTAAATAAGACCACTTAGGGATGAAATGTGATTTGTTTAAACTTTAGACTACAATCAGAACGATTAGTACACCAGTAAGCGACGCAAGCCGGCATTTTTTATCAAAACACTTCACGACTACACGAAATCAAACTACCAGAAGCGAATGTTTTGGGGTAGCTAACATGGCGGATCTTGACTTGGGTCGGCTTCAAGTTTGTGACGTCATGACAACTCCTCTTATTTTTACCTCCATGGTTATACGTATGGTAGTTTATGTTTTCTCTTTGATCTTTGCTATGGTTCAAATGGCTCTGAGGACTATGGGACTTAACAGCTTTGGTCATCAGTCCCCTATAACTTAGAACTACTTAAACCTAACTAACCTAAGGACATCACACAACACCCAGTCATCACGAGGCAGAGAAAATCTCTCACCCCGCCGGGAATCGAACCCGGGAACCCGGGCGCGAGAAGCGAGAACGCTACCGCACGACCACGAGCTGCGGACGATCTTTGCTATGTAACATTGCTGAATAAATAGTCTCTAAAAATGTGTGTTCCTGGCAGTATGATGTATTGTGTATTTGATTAAAAGGTCAACTTTATAATCTCACAGAGGACTAATTAGAGTCAGTATCTAATAGGTTATGGGCCCAGGAGGGATTAGTGAACTTTGCATACCAAAGAAATAAACTGATAAATCAAGGTTACATAATTTTCGCGTGTGTTCAATGCGTTGCTATGGTATTTTCTTTTTGCAGAGAAACTTTCAAGATTTATTTATTTAATTATCTGAACGTATTGAAGATGGCTTTGGGTGGACAATCACTGTTTAATTTTGAAAAGTTGACCGGTATGACAAACTACAACGACTGGAAATTCACGATGGAAATGTACCTGAAACATGAGGGACTAAGGGACACAATTGCTGGCACTGACGAAGATGAGAAGAATGTACAGAAAGCATTATCAAAATTATGTTTTCTGTAAATTCAACTGTGTATCCAAATCTTCGTGGAGCAACGACTGCTAAAGAAGCGTGGCAAAATTTACGATCTGCATTTGAAGATAACAGTTTGTCTAGTTATATTGGGCTGTTACAATGCTTGATGAATGTACGATTGGCTTCTGAGAAAAATATGGATGCGTATTTGTCGAAAATTATGTCACTTGCTCAACAAATTCGAAGCATTAGTAAGAAAATGGGCGATGATTTCGTAGTTGCAATTATGCTTAGTGGACTTCCAGCAGATTTCCAACCCTTGATTATGGCAATTGAGAATTCGGCTCGCATTCAGGAGGACGACGGTTCAATCCCGTCTCCGGCCATCCTGATTTAGGTTTTCCGTGATTTCCCTAAATCGTTTCAGGCAAATTCCGGGATGGTTCCTTTGAAAGGGCACGGCCGATTTCCTTCCCCATCCTTCCCTAAGCCGAGCTTGCACTCCGTCTCTAATGACCTCGTTGTCGACGGGACGTTAAACACCACTAACCCAACCTGAGAATTCGGGTGTCAAGATTACTAGTGATTTAGTAAGTCAGCGATTAATTCAAGAATCAACGAAACGTCAGTTCGCATCCACAAATGACACCACAGATTCGGCGCTGGTAGCTAGTAAGCAGGTCAGTAAACACCAGAAGAGAAATATCCAACGTGATGTGCGAAATATCAAGCCTTTTAAGTGTTATAAATGCCAGAAACCTGGTCATAAGGGGAATGAGTGTAGAGCAAAGAAGAAACCAAATAAATTTTCAAATTCTGCGAATGCAGTGAGTACTGAAAACGAAACTGTGTGAATGGCTTTAACTGCATCTTCGCGTCATAGTGACGGCTGGTTTGTGGATTCCGGGTGTTCACGACACATGACGAATCAGAGAGCCTCGTTCAACACTTTCCAATCGCCCACAGCTGCTAAAGTGACAGTAGCAGGTAACAGCAATCTTCAGGCTATTGGAGAAGGCGATGTTCATCTTCGAGTTACTTGTGACGACAAGAATAAACAGATAACTGCTACTGATGTTGCGTATGTTCCAAGCCTTGCTTACAACCTGCTGTCGGTTAGTCAGCTGACAAGACGTGGATTGTGTGTATTGTTTGACAATGTGCAGTCCGGTATATACAATAAAAGTGATGTAATTGTTTCTGGAACACCAGTAGCAGCTGCAACTCAAATGAATGGTATGTATCGATTAGGTGAAGTGCATCATTACGAAAATGTTGTAGAAATTGACAGTTATGATTTGTGGCGTCGAAGATTGGGACATTTGAATCGTGTAAGCATGCATTTATTAAAAGAAAAAATGGCTGATGGACTGAACTGGTCGAACGTCAATTTAGATCCGTGTATTCCCTGCATAAAAGGTAAACAGTTTCGACAACCTTTTCCTAAAACATGAGGTAGAAGAGCAAAAGATCTACTTGACATTGTGCATTCTGCTGTTTGTGGACCAATGAGCATGGCTTCGTGGGGAGGACCACGATATCTTCTCACTTTTACGGATGATCTGTCAAGAAAATCTTTTGGTTATATGACAAAATCAACAACAGAAGTCTGTGGCACATTCGTCGAATTCAAAGCACGAGTAGGAACTGGTCGAAAAATCAAAATACTTCGAACAGACAACGGAAAAGAGTTCGTCAATCTGCGCATGAAGTTTTTTTTACAGACGAATGGAATTAAACATGAAACAACAACTCCTTACACGCCAGAACAGAATGGTGTTGCAGAGTGATGGAATTGAATTGCACACACACACACACACACACACACACACACACACAAACACACACACGCAGGCATTCAATCAATCATTCTTCCCGCGCTCCATAAGTGAATGGAACGGGAAGAAACCCTTATAACTCGTACAATGGGATGTACCGTCTGCCATGCACCTTACTGTAGTTTGTACAGATGTAGATGTACAATAAACCGAGCGTCAATTAAATTATAATCTTCGTTGTCACAAATGTTTGACTGCTTTTTCTCTCCTCTCGCAGCAATTTCAGCTGTGCTTTTAAGCATACTGCAAAGTTTCGTATTTCGTTGTGGTACAAGAAACCAGTAAGACACCATAAAAGCGGCTCCCAGTTCTCGTTAGTACGCGAGTGCCCAGCTACGAGTTAACAGGTGCAGAACCGCATTTTGCCTGCTGACGTGTGCGCCGCAGCCTGTCGTAGGTTTCGGCAGAGGACTGCAGGTCGGTTGGGTGACATGGCGGTGTTTACAAATCCTAATGTCGAAGTTTCGCTAAGTCCCAACCAACCACAAACTTTGTCGCATGTCCTGTGCTGACGAGATCACGTGCCCGGATAACAGGTTCTGTAGCAGGCAGTGTCGCCCGGGCATTCGTGCGCGCGTTGTTACGAACTGTAAACTTGCTCCAACCCATATTTAGCAAGTCAGTTTTGAAAGTGCTGTGTGGTTGATATGTGAGAATGGTTTTAGAAAACATCGTAGCAGATCTTTTGAATCGTTTTCTCGGAGACTATGTCGAAAATTTAGACCAATCTCAGTTGCAAATTGGAATATTTGGAGGTGAGCATAGCAATATTGGGTGAATCGTAGTTCTGTTGCGTACCGCTATACAATTTCCATAAGGTACGGTATGTATTTTCTTTTTATGTGTTGTAATCCCCTACATGTTGTTCAATATTTTATTAGGAGACGTCGTCCTGCAAGATTTAATTTTAAAACTAAGTGCACTCAATGAGTTAAATTTGCCGGTGAAAACTGTATGGGCATTTAGGTAAGTTGCCTGTTGAAAGTTTTTAAGTAATATTAGTTCTGGCTGTGGTTCATATTTTATAGAAGCAGCCTTCATTGGTTCGTACTTCCAGCTTTTGTAAAGTTAACTTAAGTCTTTCCACATTCCTTCAGGTGGAATTTGTGGAAACAAGATATTCGTGAATGCTTAACTGAATGAATGACCAGTAAAGTTAGTAGTTATGGATGACCCCTCAACTCTACTATATTTGCATGCCGCCAAGTCCAGGAACAGAACTCAAGAAATCAAATATTTCAGAAAGTCGTCTTACACATTATAAAACTTATATTGAAATTATATAAGTTTTCTTTAAGTTTACTTTAAACTTTGTTGGCAGTAAATTCCATTATTTTTCGTGTATGTTGGGCACTCCACACGTATTTTTCGGTGACAAACTAAAATATGTCGTTTTTCGACCTGTGTCACTTTCTTGTGGGTGTGCTATATATACGGTACAGAGGGGAAAGTGCCGAAAACCAGACCCGCAATTTCTTTTTATTTAAAAAAATAAAGTAGTAAAAATCAACTTTTAAAGGCACAGGATACTTTCTTTATATCACCATTTATATTTTACGCTTAAAAAAAATAATCAAAATTATTTTTAAAAAACGTGAGTTCTGAAAATAAATGCTAAAATTGGAGCCTCCAAAAAATAATCATAGTAGTACCAAATAAAATGTGAAATTGCTATCAAATAAGAGTACACAATCTAGTTTCAGGTTAAGTGTAGTATAGCACCAATCAGAAGATTATAGAATTTCTGTCTCCTGTGCTGAAAACAAGAGCCCTGTGGTAGACATTCCTACAGGCTTTCTTTCTGAATAAATTAGGATCAAACAGTTCTCTTGACCGCGGGTCGACAGAAGCGTCCGATCCCGCGCGTCGGCTTTGACCCGTGACGTAAGGGTGTTGTGGTGTGTGACGTCACGACGGCGCGGAGTTTGGTTTGTGCGTGTAGAGTGTTTCTAGATGTCGTCGTGGTGTGGTTTGTTGTGCCCTCTCGTGGTATGTTCAGGTTAACGATTTTGCGGTTTTCTGTGAAGGTTAATTTAGTGTTGTTCGCTGTACGTTGTGTGGTAATTTTAGTGAAATTAATCGGTTGTTGTTCTTGTTCAGGAATGGATATGACGGATAAAATTAACAGTGCGCGTCGGAGGGAAATGATAGGGAACACTCCTTTGCAACTGATCAAGTTTTTCAAGCCTTTCGGTTTAATTGTCGAGGTTGTGAAATGCTCCGTTTGTGGCGAAGAAATGAATTTGGCTAAAGTTCCGGCGTCTCGGACCAGGGACGGTTATATGTGGCGCTGTCGAAAAGACATTTGGCGCCCCACACGGCGCGGTTCCTGGTTCGAGAAGTCTAGGTTGGACATGCGCGAGATTGTAGTGGTGACTTATTATTTTTGTTATAGATCCCCACAAAGTTTTTGCGCGCATGAGACTGGTGTGAGAGGAGTGTGCTTCATTGGTTTTCTTTTTGCCGTGAAGTGTTTTCAGAGTTCATTAAGTACAGGGGTAAGTACAGGTGTGTGTGAGTGCTTGTGTGTGATTGTGGAGGCCAACCTAGTTTGTAGCGCCGGAACTTTTTTGAGGTAAGTTTTTATTTTTTTGTTTTGGGTGTGTTGGGGTCGAGGGAAGTGTTTTATTGCAATGTGTGGATGTGAATGTTGGTATTGGTATGGGGAGATGTTCTTGAGCTACATAGGTCAAGGGAAGTGTTTGATCCTAATTTATGGGATCGGGAGCTGCTGTTGAGCTATATAGGTTAAGGGAAGTGTCCGATTCCAGACGATATTGTGTGTGTGTGTGTGGGGGGGGGGGGGGGGGGGGGTGGTTTTCGATGTATTTGCGTCTTCATAATGTGTACCTAACGACTTTATATGCGCCATTTTGGAATCGTGGTTTATGGTAGTTTCCGCCATATTTGTGACGTCATGGGTCAAAGCAGACGGCCGGGATCGGACGCTTCCGTATTTCCGAAACCTCCATAGCAAGGCAATACTAAATCAGCTCATCAAATTTTTACCCAAAATTGTAAATCTACATGTTTTTGCTGCTTCCTCGGTTCAACTGTTTTCCATATTGGACAACTGTGTACCGAACATTTTCCAACCCATCTTTTTGTGTACTATAGCTTATCATTTTAGAAGGACCACTTTCTTTGATCTTCCTTCCCCACTATTATCTTAGAATAACCGTGTGTACTAATATAGGGAGACTTTAAACGGAAAAAGTAACAGATCTGCTTCAGGCAACTGAAAGGAGTCCAGTTAACACAACTACAACCTATGTTTTGTTAACCAAATAAATTAACCAAACATCTAAAGGGATTGATCATAAACATTAACTTGAATCTTACTATGTAAGAACACAAAAATAAGTTGAAGGGTTTATCTGCCAATATCTTTGCAAAATAATGAAAAATGTAATGCAATGGAAAATCTTTTCACATAGTAATTACATACATTAATTGTCAGCAGGAATTAATTTATATAAATGAGGCAAGAACAACATTTGAGCTGGACCAGCATTCAAAGTCCCCCGCATTCGAACTCGTGGTCTCCAGCATACTAGGCAGATGCGCTGACCACTACGTCGGCCTCGACAACTAATGAGCTAGGACAGTGCATCAGTGTGTGGTATAAGTTGAGAATTTGTGCCTAACAATAAGTGATCCAGGTTAGTCCATGTGGGTGTGATGGCCACTGTGTCCAGGTGGCATAGTGGTCAGCACATCTGCCTAGTAAGCTGGAGGCCTGGGTTCGAATCTGTCTGGCACAAGTTTTCAACTTGCTCCATTGATATAAATCAATGTCCATTGACAACTAACGTCTTTAATTCCTTTGTGTCTAGACGCATAGTGGCTGCAGGATCAAAATGTCTTTTGGACATCTGCAAAATCTTTGTTGCCAAAACATGTAATGGTGAAAGTGGGCAACGTGTGCACTCCTTTAAATGGTGGTAGAAGCAGAAGTTACTATCAACATTGATTCCTCCAGAGTGCAGGAGAATACATATCTCGGATACCAAGGGTTCTACTTAAGCAGATGGGTGGGGGAGAGGAGGCATTTTTGATGACTTTATGCTCTTTAGAATCAGAGAGCATTAACATACGGTGTGAATGTAAACATTAGCCTACACGACAGGTTGGCCTTTACCAGAATCTTAGAAATTCATGTTCATTGACCTCATCAACGAGCAACAAAATTATCACCATTCAACCTAACCTAGACCTCTAATTACATTGCATATTGGTCTGTCATCAGAAGCAAGATTTCAGGGGCAGTCCATTATCACGTTCTGACCAAATATCTTTGTCAAAATGTTAAATCAGTTGTCTGCGTCTTCCTAAATTCCTCTATATGATAGTAGTGTTCCTAATATGTCACTTTTTCATGCATCTACATTTATTTATTAATTTATTTGAATAGCCATCCATTCCAGTCATGTAACGGCATAAAACAGACTGTAGGATGTTTGTTTGTGGTGGTTGTCCAGACTGGCACTATTCAGCTCTATCCTTTGCAAGTCGTGTTCTCTGGATTACTACTGCTTCTGTATCCATTTGAGTCTGCTTAGTGTTGCTAAGAATTGGTCTCCTTGTACAACTGTTTAACCTCTACCCTTCCTTTCAGTACCAAACTTAATATTCCTTGACACCTCAGAGCATGTCCTTGACAATCTGACATGTCTTCTAGTTAAGTTGTGCCACAAAGCTTTTGTCTCCAGTTCAACACAATACTTCTTCATTAGTTACTGAGCCTACTTATCAAGCCTTCATAATTCTTTTCTAAACCACGTTGAAAAAGCCTATTCTCCTATTGTCTTCCCTGCCAGTCATTTGTGTTTCAATTCCATATGAGGCTATACTCCAGAAAAATATTGAATGTTGACAATGAGTGTATATCTCTTAATGTCATTGTTGTATATCTGGATTCAGAAATAATGTGGAAGAGTTATACAGAACACACATATGACAAGTTGTCATGTATTAATTATTGCCGAGTTCTTGTTACGCTTTTTTTCCCCACTGTCATCAGAGTGGGATATGTCTGGAATATCCACAACTAAAATATCTTGCATCTCTTATTTTAAATAATTATGTACACTGATAGCCCCATCTCTCTTAATATACATACATACATATCCAGCAGTCACAGACCCTGCAGACCATGTGTTGCTCCCACAAACTGCCTCCATTCCTTTGTTCTGTGCTCAGTTCCTCCAGGTGTCTTCAGTCCCTAGGACTACTGGGTTATTCACCAGACTGTCCATCCAGCACAGCCTTGGTTGTCTCACAGTGTGTCTGGTGTTTGTTTCCCTTCAACTGCCCTACATTGCCTGCCCACTGGATTCTTCTGCTCTTAACCTTCTGTAGGATCGTTGGTTGTTGCTTGAAGATTTATCATTCATCATTATTCTCCAATCTCCTTTATCTAACAGCCATGTCTTCCTCATTACTCTTATTTCAAATATTAGTAGTTTTTCCTTTGCCCATTTAGTTGTGCTACAGGTTTCTGAACCGTACACAACTCCTGGGCATATCACTTTTACATATTCTCATCTTAGCATATGTTTATACTGATTTTGAGCTGAATGCCTCTCTGAGGGAATACATGCATTACATTCTGGCAAACAGAGATCCCAAATCAGGACTCATCTGACCATGCAACAGTTCTCCTGTTGCCTGGGTTTTGACTGATAGGCTCGCAAGCCCAGCAGAGACTTTGCAGGCACTGTGTTGCTGTTAAGAGGCACTCACATCAGTTGTCTGCTACCATAGCTAATAAATACCAAATTCTGCTGCAATATTGTAATGGATATATTCATCATACATCCAAGATTGATTTCTGGGGTTATTTCATCCAGTTTGCTTGTCTGTTTGCACTGAGAACTCTATACAAATACTGCTGGTCTGTCAGTAAGTGAAGGGCATCAGCCACTGCATTTTCTTTAGTGAGATGTAATGCCTGAAATTTGATATTCTCTGAAAACTCTTGACACTATGTGTCTCAGAATGTGCAATTCCCATACTATTTCCTAAATGGAGTGTCCATGCATCAAGCTCCAACTACTATTCCACATTCAAACTCTGTTAATTCCCATTGTATAAACCTTTTCACATGAGTACAAATGATGGCTCTGTTAATGTACTACCTTGTGTACATGATACTACCACCATCTGTATATTTGTGTATAGCTACCCCATGACTTTATCACCTCAGCATATACAGTTGCATTTTTTATGTAAAAAATTTTAAGTTCCAGCCTTAAGGAATCCATTTATAACCATAATACTCACTGAACATTAAAGATTGACATGCCTGCTACTTTACTTACAAAAACACAAGTGGCGGGCACAAACACATGGGGAATAAAGCTTTTTAACATGTTACCTGTGCAAGCACATGCTGCATCTCCTTTAAAAATGATATCCAAAAATAGTCAGAAGAAAAGGTTTTTACCCTCTTAAAAATTTTGAAGTAGCTTAAAATAATACATTCAAGAACAGGATAATACTGGGTGACAATTGGTGTGCTCCAAAGTTGAGTTTTGGAGGGACCAGTAGTGGAAAATGGAAATGATCATATGGCACTGTTGGCCGGGAGGCCCCATTCAGTGAGTTCGGCTGCCATATTGCAAATCCTTTTTAGTCGACACCACTTCGTCAAATTGTAAGTCAATGATGATGAAAATGTTGATGAACACACAATACCAAGTTCCCTGCCGGGAATCAAATCTGGGCACCCTGTGTGGTAGGCGGTGATGCTACCGCTACAATACGTAGGTGGACAGGTCCTGTAGTACCAGGATTGGATGTGATGGTCCAGAAAAACTGTTTTTGAACCAGGTTGTTGGGATAATTAAGTCCAGTTAAGGCTGAGATGAGAATGTTGAATTGCCGTAAAGAGTCTGCATCCACACAAATACAATTGTCTCAAATTACAAGCCTGTATGGGAGCAAACATTTGACACTGAAAGGATGCCAACCATCAAAATGTAAGTAATGTGGTTTGTTAGAAGGTTTAATGTGGACAGAAGTGTGTAAATTGCCTTAAGTGAGGATTAGATCAACATCAAGAAAAGTGAAACAGGACTCAGGGTAGGACTATGTGAAATTTAATTGGGAGAAGGTATTTAGGGAGTCCAAAAATTTTAGCAGGTCAGCTTCACTCTGAGTCCATATGCCAATGACATCATCAATGTATCAAAAGCAAACCAGGGGCTGAAGGCTTATGGATTCCAGGAAAGCCACGCCCCACCCCCCCAGAACCCATGATTTCCCATAATCATACCCTGAAATGAGATCCATTCTCTCTGGGAATTTGCCCACCACACATAGAATAGCTTTTTGTTGCCCTCCCTATCTCCGCAACATTCCCGTCAGACGTTATGCTCCTTCCGCACTCTTCTCCCTACCCTACAGCTCCTATGCATGTGACTGTCACCACTGCAAGACTTGCCCTATACACCCTCCTACAACCAGCTATTCCAGCCCTGTAGCTGGCAAAACATGAACCATCAAAGGGAGAGCCACCTATGAAATGACACGTCATATACCATCTGTTATGTAAACACTGTTTGGCCTTTTATGTCAGCATAAATACCACCCAACTGTTAATCAGCGTGAAAGGACATAAGCAGACAGAGTATACCAGCAACATGCAATGTCCTGTAGCAGAGAATGCTCTACAAGACAGTCATTACCTCGGTGACTGTTCCACCACAGGTGTCATCTGATTTTTATCCCAGACTCCAGTTTCTCAGAACTCCACAGGTGAGAAATGGTGCAACAACATGTCCCTTGTTCTCGCCAACTACCTGGTCTTAATTTATGTTAACTGCTTCCATCTCAACATTTCTTCACAGTACCTACTCCTTCTTTCACTCGATTTTAGTTTTGTACAACTCTCATTTTCTGCCATGTCTATTTTTCCCATCCCCATCCTACCCCTGTTACATACAATGACAGTTTTTACTCTTATTAACTCATACACAGTGTTCCAGTAGTAATCTCTGTCTTGCATATTACCCTGTCTTCTACCTTTAAGCTCTCAGGCTTTCAAATATCATCCACTGCAGTCCCCAACAGTCAATCTTCCCTTCACATCCCATCCTGTAAGTCTCCCCTGACCAGGGGTTCTGGGAGACTTTTCTGAACAAGTACCCCTTTTCCTAAACCTCTCCAGTCTTTTTTCCTTCACCACTCTTCCTTCCCCTTCAACTCTTCTGCCAGGAGGAGGAGCCACTGGCTCCGAAAGTTAAGCCTCTGCAAGTGCACGTGAATTTTTTTTGCCTATCCATTTGCATTACATTGTCAATAATTGATTGTTTGGTCGTTATATTTGATTGTGTGTTGCACTAGTGTGTACAATGTGTTGCTTTTGTTATCTTTCCAGAATTTTCCCACAAATAGAGGTTTTAAATTCCCTAATACAGCATATACTTGCTGCAGTTGAGCCTGTTGAATGATAGTGTGCGCTCATGTTGAAATATTGACGGCTATTGAGATCACCATTCTGTAGTCCCATAAATTATTTGAACAACTTATTACTTTCTTCTTGAAGTCAGAGGCTATTCTGGGTATCTCATGTATTGTATATCAGGTGAATGGTTTTGTTATGTTTTTAAACCCAATACTTTGCATGTCTCATGTATCGTGTTAGCCAGGTGTACTCATTTTGTTATGGCCTGTTCCCCAAGCATCTCAATTTCTTCAGGACGCCACCTACTCTATGTACCTTGTTTCAATTTAGGCTTTTCAGTCCTATGTCAAATTATTCCTACAGTATACCAGATCTTGTCCCCTCATCTTCCCTGTCCTTGGCATTGTTTTGTTGTTTCTTTCCTTTGTACAACCTTTTTGTATGTTCCTAACACCTATCACTCTTGCCCTGTTTGCTTGCCTCTGATGGTTCTCTTAATAGTCATTCAGGTGCTTCTGTTTTCTGCAAAGGTCTGTTTACTTTTCTTAATAACAGCATTTATATTTACCTGAGCCACATGGTCTTCTTCTGCTCTCTGGTCATTCCTGCTCATCATACTGCAGTTGTTGAGTCTCATTTTTCAGATATCTGTATTCCCTTTTGCCTTCTTGAGTTCCTGCATTTTGTATTTTGTTCTTTGTATTTTAATTTCAGTATCTCAAAACGAGAATTCACACTAGAAAACTTTAAAGTTATGTGAGTGAGGGGAACTTTATCCTCACAACAGAAAATAGACAGCCAAAGTAAAAAACAATATTCACCACAATAGTAAAAGCTGTGTAATTGAGGAGAAACTGAAAACATGCATGGGTCATTTTGGGTGTAATTTTAAATATTGTCCCTGCCTTGCCTCCTCAGATTCTATTCATATTTGGTTTTGAGATGCCCGCACCTGTTATAAGTAATCCCACAATTTCTTAGCTACTGATAGGCAATATACTTTTTCCACATGATCACAATGAGCCTTGTTAGGTCTAAATTTTGTGACAAGGATGCAAAAGTTTTTATAATTTTCAGGTGTCTGCGGGTGCGTGTGTTTGTGTTTTTTTTAAATTATGCTGCATTCCTGGTACACTTTCCCAGCAAAGTGAACAATAAGAGGTTTTAAGGGTTTTGATGTAGTATTTGCCACACCAGATACCTTCTAAGTTATTAAGAAATTTCATTGTAATCAAAATTCAGGTAGAACTATTTCCTGTAGTATAACTTCCAGCATCACCAGAGACCTACAGTATAATATACTGAGATTTCAAAGTTGTGATGAGTGTATCTATTGTTCTGTTTATGCCAGCCAGCAGCTATGGCAATCTAGTAGCATGACGATGTCTCGTTGTGTGTGTCAATGTCACATTATCTTTTGTTTCTCCTAACCCGTTGGACAGTTGGAATTGTACATGACCACAATGGGCCAGGAATATTTATTTATTTAGTATCCGTGTCATCATACAAACGATATTTGACTTGTCATACATAGAAATTAACAATATAGAATTTTTACCGTAAATTCAGACAAATTAAGAAACATGAAAGGATAGGTTTTGTTAACTCGATTCCTTCTGCATTTTTAAAACGCACAATTACATAATGCTCGTAATTATAAGTTGTGAAGTTGGAGCGCATTCTGGTGGGAGCTTGCGATCGTGTTCCAGTCTAGATATCACGTGTTTTGGTTGTTGTGTGTGTGTTAATACAGCCTTCATTTGGAAAACGGAAAAATATAGTTGCAGTTTGAGCACTGGAACACAGCACAGTAATGAAAGTATATGTCGCCAAACTGTCAAAGATACAGGCACGATAATCAAAGTTTTCGTAAAAATTAACAGTTCTTCCAAACTTATTTGTGTTTCAGAGGAGAGAACATAATTAAAGAAGCTTGTAAATACAGGTTTCTCTTTAACCATCAAGGCCTTGCCGAAGATTACATTTCAAACAATAGAAGACAGTGAAAAATATACAAAGGAGAGAATACGGTGAACATAGATATAGAAAAGGGGGGATATCATGGGAGGCAATAGACAAAAAAGGGGCGACTGTAAAATGGAGATAAAAAACTGTAAAAAAGTAGCGCAAAGAGAAAGCCACACACTGCGACAATTAGAACAACGCAAGGCACAGTGTGACTGGAGCATAAAAATTATTGACGGATGGCGTAGCACATAAACACTGACAGCGAACCTCAATGCGATACACAATTAAAATCACACCTCTTGAAGCATAGGAGAAACAGCACTAAACACAACACTGACGTGGCACACTGACGATGATCAAAACGTAGGATCTGCCAGGCGCAAGGAGATTAGGGAGACCGGAAGAAGGGAGGGAGGGGGGGAGATGGGCGGGGGGCATGCTGGAGAGTGCCAGGGAGGGAAGGATGTGGGAAGGAAAGAGGCAGGTATGGGGTGCAGGGTCTCGGGGGGGGAGGAGGAAAATCCGCTCTGGGAGGAGGAGGAGGGGAGAGGAAAGGGGGGACCCTGGGGAGAGGGAAACAAGGCCAGGTTATAACTGGAAGGAAGGGTAGATGTCATGGCGAAGTCCATCATCTGGAAGGGGGAGGCACTGGAAATTGCCCTGATGAAGGAGATGGAGGGTGTGGAGGTGTAGAGAGGGAGGGATACAGCAATAGAGGCGCGACAATGGGTGAGGGGTGGAGAGTAAGGAGGAAACCAGAGGGTGGGGGGGATCAAGCCTGCGGGGACAATGTAAAGGATGCGGAGATGTTGGAGGAAAAGGAGGAGTTGGGGGAAGGGGATCAGTTCCTACAGGAGCCGTGTGGGGGAGGAAGGCGGATACGGAAGGCAAGGTGGAGCACATGGTGTTCAAGGATTTGGAGGGCCTTGTAAAAGCGGGTGGGGGCAGAGACCAGGCAATGCTGGCATAACAGAGGATAGGACGGATGAGGGATTTGTAAGTGTGGAGAATGGTAGAAGAATGCAATCCCCATGCCCGGCCAGACAGGAGTTTCAGAAGGTGGAGGCGGGTAATGTGCTTTCTGCTGGATGGTCTGGAGATGAGGGGTCTAGGTGAGGTGTCGCTCGAGGGTGAGGCCAAGGTATCTCAGGGTGGGGGTGAGCTGGATGGGACGACCACAATGGGTGAGGTAGAAATCATGGAGATGAAAGGAGCGAGTGGTGCGCCCTGTGATGATTGCCTGGGTTTTGGAGCTATTGAGACGGAGGAACCACTGGTTACACAAAGTGGTGAACTGGTTAAGGTGGGTTTGGAGGGTACGTTGGGACTGTTGAAGGGTAGGATAGAGATCCAGGAAGGCGGTGTCATCAGCATACTGGAGATGGTGAACTGGTGGGGGAGGCTTGGGCATATCAGCCGTATACAAGAGATAAAGGAGATGGGAGAGGACAGAGGCCTGGGGGACGCCAGCAGTGGGATAAAAGATAAAGTATTTTGTGTTGTGGAGGGTGATATAGGAAGGACGGTGCGAGAGGAAGGAAACGACCAGACGGACAAAATTGATAGGCATGGCATAGGTTTGAAGTCTAAAGAGGAGACCGGGATGCCATACACGGTCATAGGCATTTTGGAGGTCAAGGGAAACAAAAATGGCAGAGCGACGGGAGTTGAGCTGGAGGGACAGAAGGTGAACGAGGTTAAGGAGTTGGTCTTCAGCAGAGGAGGGGGGTCGGAAGCCACACTGGGTAAGAGGGAATAGGTGGTGTTGAGTAAGGCGCTGATGGATACGGTGGGAGAGGATGGATTCTAAGACCTTACTGAAGACGGAGGTGAGGCAGATGGGACGATAGGAAGAGGCGGCAGAAGGCGGTTTGTTGCGTTTGAGGAACAAGAGGATGCGGGAGGTCTTCCACAGGTCGTGGTAGAAGCCAGTAGAGAGGATGACGTTATAGAGATGGGCGAGGACAGGCGGGAAGGTATAAGGGCTTTCTCAAAGGTGACGCAGTCGTGGCCAGGGGCCGTGTTGCGTTTGGACCGGAGGATAAGTTTAATGTCTTGTGCTGTGATGGGAGTGTTTGTCGGAGGAGGGCAACTGCCCCAAGTACTGGAGAATACGAGCAAGTGGAGTGACCAAGGTATCGGCATGTTCCATGACAGTGGGGAAAAGAGAATAATCAAAGTGTTGATGGAAGATTCGTTTTGTCATCCCTTTCTATATGCCAATCTTGTTCACAGAGTATGTGTGAACTCATTCTTCCCAATTGATGCCTTTGTCAGACTTCAGCTCACTATATGTTTTGTCATACGATAAACATTTTGTTTCTCTCTCTGTTCCAGCTACTACTACTTTCAGGAAGACATCTTTTTTTTAAAATCTTTCAGCTTTTGTTGCCCTCGCTCACAATCGCAACGTAATAAGTGTACACGCGCACAGATGGCTCTGCTGCTTCGCATATCTGCAATGGCGGAGTTCGCTCTATGCGTTGCTAGCCAACGCCCAACACGCCCATAGGTGTGTTAACTCGTGCCGTATTGTATGGCAACTTGTGTTTGCAATAATGTTCCCATCAGTGTAGTTGCAGTCAATGGCAGTATTGCGGGATGACTGGACAGTATTGAATGACTTGTTGCAAATAATGCTACGTATTACAGGGGTGCTGCCGGTTTTGTCCACATTGTGCATGGTCGGGTCATATGTTCCGCTCTCCTTGTCTGTAATTTCTTACCAATATCGAGTACCGTGCAATAATACAGACCGTCTGAGATTGATGTTGACTGACTGGGCGCAGCATATTGAAGGAGACGTTTGTCACTCGCTGTAATTCACATTGAACCGTGTAAGGGCAGTATTCCGCAATAAAAGGCAGTTCCTGCCAACACCAAGAGTTCATTCTCTCCGAACAACTTTCCGCAAAGAACTGAAAAATAGTAAAAAGACGAAATAAAAAGGAGTGCGCTAGAGGATAAGCATCAAAGCACAAAGCGGTACTTTGAGAAATCAAATTCCTTACTCTTTAGGAAACGCTGCGTATCTCGTTGTCCACAATAGTAGAGAAATTATTTTTAGAAACTTACGTTAATACTGTATCCATATATGTATGTGTTACACATGCTTTAAGCTATAACTACACAGATCATACATTTTTTAACTAGCGCTAATTAAACGTCAAACTACCTTGCAGTACTAATCGCGTAAATATTTTGTGTTACTGTTGTCGTATGCAAACACACGTGTAAAATAAGTTCTCGCATTGCCTTTCTGATTTCAGAAATGGAAACTCAGCTTCAGTTTATTCGGTAAATAAAAACGTCGTTTGTGGCATTTTAGTAATAAGTCTGCACGCGTCAAAGTGAATCTCATGGTGTAAAACCACACTGCTGAAGGGGGCCTTGCTCCAAGATTGCATTTCGGGGTCATTCTCCCTGACTTGTAATTTTGAATGTCTCGAACCTCGTGCTCCTCCCCACATACCAAATATTAGGCTTCTAATGTGTGTGACTTTTTCAAAGTTCATTAAAAATCGAAATTGATGAAATAAATAATTATTCGAAGAATCTGATATAGAATGCCTCATTTTCCATATGTTTAAATATATCATTTTTACAACCTTTCTAAGTTTACAGATCGTACCAGAGAAACGTACTGACATCTGTGTTACCTTAGTTGTCCCCATAAAAAATATGCTTTGACAAGGAAACTGTTTACGTCACTACTACTGAGACTGTGGATTATATACAGTTCGTCCAATTTACGAAACATTTCCAACACTTGTAAAAAGTACGTAAACACTGGTATTTTGTAGATCTTGCTTCAATAAGACTCATTAAGCTAACTAGCTTACATCACAAAATCTGTCTGCTGTTTCTGGTTCTCTATTCCAGTCCAGAACATTAGCAAATATTCCTCCACCTCCAGGGCTGTGAAATATAATTGCAACAGCGTTTATGTTATTGGTAAATCCAGTCTGTTCAAATGAATGTATGTAGAAACACACAGCTATCGTAAGCTGCTGCAGTTGGATATGAACTTCTCGGGAGAAGTATATAAAGCTCCGCTACTCGAAGACAAAATTCAGTTCCAAGTTAATGAAAAAGAAGAAAAAAACAGTGTCCATGATGTTGGTGTGAACATTAGCGATAAACATGAGATTTACACAAATCTGCATATCCCTCTACACCCAGAAACGAATAGGACTAGTCAGTGAACATAATAAAGAGCTGCAACACTTTCTTCATGATAAATTGCTTGTCGTTTGGGAAGAATATAAGCTTAACTACATTTTTAAATGTGGGGTATATTTTCAAGGGCCTTTTATTTTCATATTTCATGGTGCCAACACACCTTAATTTTGTCCACGGAATTGCACTCTGATTACCTTAATCACTCCTGATGCAGCACGCCACGCTACGCGTATAGCAAAATCTCTACACAATCATAGTAGTCACACATATAATAGTCCTATACAGTATTAGTAGGGGCAGAATTTAGGTTGTCCCCTTGTACATCGCTATCTTGTTCACACAGTACATGTGAGCGCATTCTTACCAATTGATACTTTCAGCTGGCTTGACCTCACTACACGTTTTTCCATACGATAGACATTCTGTTTCTCTCTGTTCCAGCTAGTGCTCCTTTCAGGAAGCCATCTTTTCTTTTGAAATCTATAAGTTTTCGTTGCACTCGCTTACAATCGCAACGTAATACGTCTTTGCGCGCACAGATGGCTCTGCTGCTTCGCATATCCGCAGTGGCGTAGCTCGCTCTAAGCATTTGGCGTTGCTTGTCAGCGCACAACAGGTCTCAAGGTGCGTTTACAAGGGCCATATTTTACGGAAATGTGTAGCCGCAATAGCGCTGTCATCAATGTTGCTGCAATAAACGCTATTACTGCGGGATGACTGGGCAATATTTCAGATCGAACAGGCTACAGCAAATAGTTGCTGACGTCTTGCTGAAGTGTTGCTGGTTTTGTCCACAGGAGGAGGAGACTGTTTAAGGGGACCACACCCTGCCTATCTAACCCATGTGAATTAGGCAAGTATTTGACCAATTTCTGAAAAAAATTATTTGATGCAGGACCTTAATATTTTTACTGTATGTTACATGATGCTAATAGTCAACTGTACTAAAATCTACTGTATCCATTTTATAGTTTTTGAGAAATACTATTTTAAATTTATTAACAAAAAATATTAATTTTTTGTGCAGAAAATATTTTTTTTTGTGGCTTCCTAATGGGGAATGTTAATGAATGTAGTACCAGAGGTGGCTTTTTATGTTATGCAAGGACTGAAAATTTCATTCATTTATCTGTGATAGTTTCTGATATGATGGGGCATATGTACTGAAAATTTTAGTTTGTGGGAAATTGACTTTAAAGGAAAAACTTTTGAAATTTGTTACTTACAGTTAATTAAATCTGTCTTGCACTATACGATGGCCCTTCTTTGGCCTCTAGCAGGTCTTCCAGCTTTTTGTTTTTCATCTTCCTGGATGTCTGTCTTGCTTTCTTGGCCATATTAGATGCAGACCTGTCTGCATTAGCTATCCTCATTTTATCGCAATGGTGCAGCCCAGTGATCATATTTTCACCAGCATTAATTCCCAGCTTTTTCAGTACCCAACGCTTTCCAATATTATCACAGTTGAATGTAATAACAGCATCATGAACTCCTAGTTTCACTGTATGCATGCCTACAAATACAGTTTTAGGAAGGCTGTTCCAAATTATGCCGTTGAAACATTCATTTGGGTTGTGTGTCTGCCCATGCAGACATTTCATTACGTCAGGATAAGCCAAGTCTCTGAAAATACGTTTAATTGCTGTAATAACAGCAGCAGGAAGAGAATGGTGGTGCAGTCAGTTTTTCAAATTTATTTGGTGGCTGATGTAAGTTCATCACTGAACAAAATGTTCTCCCTGCAGCCATGCTCTTGCCAATAGATTGTACGTGGCACATAAACACAGTTGGTAGGAAAATGCCCTTTAAATGTTCGAAAAATTTTTTTTCAGCAAAATCCTTTTCAGAGTACTCAAATAAAATCTTAATCTATCGAAATACGATGAAAATCGAAAATCGATATTTTTTTTTCGAAATGAACAGCTGTGTGGTCCCCTTAACTTGTTTGTGCCATGTCTTCCTCAGTCCTTGTCTTCAAATGGTTCCCAATTTTGAGTACTGCGGAATAATACAGACCGTCTGAGAATGGTTCTGATGGTTTGTGAGCAGGATATTGGAGACTGCAGAGCGTTAAAAATATTGACGCTTGATTCAAGGCACTATTTGTCTTACTGCTGAGCCATTTTCCCCACAGATTCTTTGACCATCTTGTTGTTGCTGAATTTTTATCCCTGTAATGCCTCCTTGAGGGGACCAAATAAATGAAAATCCGAGAAAGCTAAATCTGGACAGTAAGGAGAAAGACATAGTGTAGGTTGACCAGACGTTGTCCAGTCAAAATACAGGGTGTCCCACTCAACCCTCCCTGATTCCAAGGACCCAGGAGAGAAAAGCACAGTAGATACAATGAAAAATGCACCACATTGTAGAGCATCTCAAAGAATTTATATTGCCACGTCACAAGTGCCAAGTGCAGCATGGTCGTATGAAGTGAAAATGGCGACTCCACAGCAGCACGTGCAAGCAGTAGCGTGGATTGCAGATACAAAATCGCCGATTATTAGATTATCGTTTAGTGTATGAACGTGATACACCTGATTTGAAAACAAGGAATAGTATAGGAAATTTCTAACAGGAAGTGTTCTGAAACATTCTGGCGGTGTACGTTATGGAGTTTCAGAAGAGACAGTGGTGTACATCAGACGAACGTTTCTCAGAAGCCCACGTAAGTCAATTCGTCAAGCATGCAGGCAACTTGATGTACCTCGATCAACGTTGCATCGTGTAGTTCACCAGCGTCTTCGTCTGTGTGCTTACAGAGTGCAAATTCTGCAACATCTGACTACGAACGACAAACCACGCCGACAACAATTTGCTGCAGCGTATTGCTATGGATATCAGCTTCCTGGAACGATGTTTATTCTCAGGTGAGACAACCTTTCATTTATCAGGAAGGGTTAATAGGGATAATGTTCGGATTTGGGGTTCGCAAAATCCGCACGTTGTCATTGAACATGTTCGTGATAGCCCTAAACTAAACGTCTGGTGCTGCCTAATGCATGGCAGGATTGTTGGACCGTTCTTCTTAGCTGAACAAACAGTGAATGGGTCAGTGTATCTGGACATGTTGGAGCAGTTGTGTACCCTCAGGTACAAGACTTGCATCCCAACATCGTATTTCAAGATGGAGCTCCGCCGCATTGGCCAACGGCTGTTCGCATGTTTCTGGATAGGAAATTTCCCAGTCGTTGGATCAGATCCATTGCCTAGCCACCACGTTCACCCAACGTCATGCCGCTTGATTTCTTCGTGTGGTGATTTGTGAAGGACTGCGTGCATGTGACGAAAGTGGATGATATTCCTACGTTGCGACATTCACTAATGCGATTGCAAAAATAAGAGGAAATTTTACAAAGAACTTGGCGAGAAATTGAATGTAGACTCGATATTCTTCGTGCTGCAAATGGTTAACATGTAGAGGTGTATTGATGTTAAATTGTCTGAGATGCTCTACAATGTAGTTCACTTTTTATTGTCATATCTACTGTGGCTTTTTCTGCCTGGGTCTTTGAAATCAGAGTGGTTTTAGTGGAAATCCCGGCGTATGCGGTATATATGTCTCGTCCCATCTTTCAATAACCACCCGTTTATTTTGAACTGGTTTGTTTCTAACAAGGGAACCTTCCCATCGCACCCCCCTCAGATTTAGTTATAATTTCGCACAGTGGATAGGCCTTGACAAACTGAACACCGATCAATCGAGAAAACAGGAAGAAGTAGTGCAGAACTATAAAAAAAATAAGCAAAATATACAAACTTAGTAGTCCATGTGCAAGATAGGCAACATCAAGGAGATTTTGAGCCTAGGAGCGACGTGGTCCTGTGGTTAGCGTGAGCAGCTGTGGAATGAGAGGTCCTTAGTTAAAGTCTTCCCACGACTGAAAAGTTTAATATTTTATTTTCAGACAATTATTATCTGTTCGCCCATCTGTCCAATGTTACCTGCGTTTTGGGAGTGATAATCACATCCACAAGAAAACATAATTGAGGCAAGGTAGAAGAATCTTCTTACCTATTCGCCAAGTGTACAAGATAGGTGTGTCGACAACATATTTCTGTCATGTGACGCACACGCCGTCACCAGTGTGGTATAGTATGTATCAGACGTGTTTCCCTGTGGAGGAATCGGTTGAGCTATGACCTTGCGATATAATGTTTTCGGTTCACATTGGAGAGGCACGTCCTTTCGTCTACTAATGGCACTGTTTTGCAGTGCAGCCGCAAAACACAGACACTAAACTTACTACAGTGAACAGAGACGTCAATGAATGAACGGACAGATCATGACTTTGCAAAAATAAAGAAATTAAACCTTCCCACTCAAGGGGAAGACTAGAACCAAGGACCTCTCGTTCCGCAGCTGTCCACGCTAACGAGGGGACCACAGCGCTCCTGAGGATATATTGTCCTTGATGTTGCCTATCTTGTGCATACACTACTCAGTTTGTATACTTTGCTTATTTGTTTCATAGTTCCAGATAGCTTCTTCATGTTTTCTCGATTGATCTGTGTTCAATTTTTCAAGGCCTATCTACTGTGCCAACTTATAACTAAATCTGACGGGGGTGCGGTGGGGAGGTTCCCTTGTAAGTAGCGTGTAACATAAGCAAATGTAGAAGAAATGTGGTCGTACCGAAAGAATGAAGAAAATACGCTCTTTGATTAACTAAATTGGTTGAAGTACGATTTTATACGTTCTTCATCTATTAGTACGATATCTTTATGCATTCAGCGATCTTACGAATTTGTTACTGTGAAGTCTTGCCCCACTAATGCGCCGAAATATCGTGACAGGACGTTACTAATATCCAGCAGTTCTCCCGTATATTTATGGAACAATCAGCACGCTGGGAACAGCTCTAAACCCACAGCATCCATATCATTAAGACTAAAGACCACTCTTTGGCCCTTGTATTTACTTTGCTTTGGTTGTTAATAGTGAGGGGAGGGATTGGGAGTGGGAAGGAGCAAGGTTATGTTGGAATACCCGCAGATTAACTGCAGGCAGGGAGGAGGAAAATCTCGTACATTTTGCATACCCACGAGTTGTTCTTGTCTGCTTTATCTAACAAGCTTGTTCATACAATATGTGAGCGCAGTCTTACTAGCTACTACGTTTATCAGACTCTAGCTCACTACGCTTGATGCCATACAATAGACAGGTTTGTCTCTTTTTCTATTTCAACTACTAGTATTTTCACAAAGGCAGTTATTTTTTTATCTAAAAGATTTTCTCAGGTCCCTGAATGACATTCGTGCCCTCCACGCCCATAGTCGCAATGTAATACGTCTTGGCACGCATAGATGGCTCTGCTGCTTTCGCATATCTGCAGTGGCGTAGCTCGCTCCGTGCTTTCTGCGTTGCTAGCCAACGCCCACCCCGTCTCGAGGTGTATTTACATGGACGAAATTTTACAGCAACATGTGGCCGCAATGATGTTTCGTAAGTGTTGCTGCAATAAACGGCAATATTTCGGGGTGACTGGCAATATTGCTAATTGATCAAGTTGTTGCAAGTAGTCCGACGTATGTTATCATGATTGTCCCCATAAAAATATATTTTGACAATTTGCTTTACTTTTTTAACTCACTGTCATTAGCAGTAACAATTTTCATTTGCCTTTCCTCTAAAAGCAAGTCAACAATGGTAATGAGGCAGTTTTTATTCCAAACACGGACCGTTGTACTAAAGTGGTCTGAATACCAATAATCTGGAATTCCTGCAACACAGTGATTCTTATAGGCATTTCCGTCATGCGAAACATCTTTAACAAAACTTTCTATGTCACTACTACTACTACTACTGAGACTGTGGAATGTATAAACACTTTGTCCAATTTTCGAAACGTACCGAACACGTCAAAAAATACGTGATATTCTGTAGATCTTACTCCAATAAGAGACTTATTAAGCGAAGTAGCTTATATCATAATACCTGTAAGCTGTTTCTGATTATCCATTCCAGTCCAGGACATTAGTAAATAACCCATTCCTCCGGAAATGTGAAATATTACAATATTGGTAAATTCAGTCTGCTGAAAAGAATGGATATAAAATATATAGCAGTTTGTAAACTGCTGCAGTTGGATATGAACTTCTCGAGAGACGTATATAAAGCTCCGCTACTTCAAGATAAAATTCAGATCCACATTAATGAAGGAAAACCAGCATCCTCGATGGTGCGAACATCGGTGATAAACACGAGATTTACACCAATTTATCTGCGCAGCCCTCTACATCCAGAAACTAACAGAATTAGTCAGTGAAGGTAATAAGAACTAGAACATTCTCGTCATAAAAAAATGAGTTGTAATTCGAGAAGAATATAAACTTAACTATGTTTACAGTTAAAGGGTATATTTTCGAGGACTTTATTGTAAAGTGAACTGTAGGTCCAAAAAACTGCATAAGCAGCTTCGGTACTTGGGAACATTCTGAACATTGTGTTTACTTTCACAAGATTAAAAACTTAATTAATTAACAATTTTCAATTATGTGTGGAATGAATTAACCAGTTTTTTGCCCTACAAGACGAATGTAAGCTTTCGCTGTATGCCTCCAGGAAGCGCTATATCGGCACCAAGATACGCTGCCCACATACACAACTTACAATGTGCCAAGAGGGCATAATTTTGTTCACTAAATGTTGACCTGGTCAATTTCAGGACTGCTGAAGAGTCATGAAAGGCAACAGTCATTGCAACGTTACAGAATACTCAATGGTGCTAACCCACCGTAATTCCATTCACAAAATTGCGCTCTGGTTAGTGTAATCGCTCCTAGGGCTGAGGCTATGCTTGTTGCAATATCGCAATACACTGAAGGAGTTGACGCAATTTCTGTTCTTTGAATTATTTATAGAGTGGTAAGAGGAGCGTGAAGGAACAGAGGTATTTAAGAATCCCTGTTAAGTTGTAAGCAGGAATAATACAGGAAAAATTTACATGTTTGCATGAACATTCATTAAGCAATCTTGTTCACATAGTATGTGTGAACGCATTATTGCTAACTCATATCTTTTTTCAGAATCTACCTCGCTATACGCTCTGCAATACAGTAGACATATTGTTTATGTCCCTGTTCCAGCTACTGCTACTTCCTACTTTCAGGAACGCATCTTTTTTTTAAAACCAAAAATATATATGTATATAATCTTTTGTTTATGGAGTATACGCCCTGGGACACCCGGCAAAATGCCGGGAATTTTTTCATTCGGGAGAAAACCGGGAAAACAATGGAATTTTTATAACTTTGACTGGTAACAACTGATACTCTTTAAAAGAATATTGCTGTTTTCAGCTATTGGAGAATAATACTGCAGATATGAAACACAAACAAGAGGAAAAACGTAAATAAATAAAACTTGCGTTGCAAAGGAAATGCGCCATTTACAACAACAAAATATACTGCACATACAAGCGCCAGCCAGTAGCAAAATGTGTCAAAGGCTTTATGACGAAGACCATGTAATACTTCATAACAACAAACTACATCTGACGTGCGTGATGTCACAACTATACTGTAAACAATTCCATGAAAAGTTCTAACATATTCAAATGATTTAGGAGCACTAAAGTGAATAATTTCAGTATAACTGAGAAATCAAAATCCTTTGGATACATAACATACATGCATGTAATCATTTTATCACCACCCCATACCCTCCTCTTACATTTTTTCTTCAGCATTTACCCAAACATAGTGCAAAGACACGTCAGTATATTGTTAAACATGTGACAAAAATCAGTTTCATTTAATGCAAATATGAAGATGCATTTTTTAAAGACAAATGTTGCTTACATTGATCCAACTTAATGGCCTTTCTCAAATTTGGGTACTTAATCAATCTGAACTTCTTTATTACCATGTATTGTTTCATCCCCTATTTCTGTAGCTGCACTACCATATCCTTTATATATGTATTTGTAAATGTATTCAACACTTTAAACTGTCATGCAAACTTCAACATTCAAATGGCAATCAAATTTAGTAAGTATGGATTGTACGGTACAAAATAACGACTGTCAAGTGATTGTCCTCAAACATTAATGCTAATACCACTAAGACACCCTCTGTACAATGGATATTGGATATATTTTGTCACCAATGGCTCAATTAATTCAATTATTTTAGCCTTGAACACTTGCACAATAATTTTTCATGTGATTTGATAAAAATATTTAGGAAATTTTTTGTGCAATTGCCATCTCTCATACACACAGGGTTTTGATTAAGTGCACCATATGGTTGAAGCAGCAAATCTTTTGTAACATACGCACATTGTTTACAGTGTGTTTGAATAACAGGAATTTCTGCACATAGGACATCATCAATATCACAAATGTTAACTGTATTATAGATTTCACTTGAAATGATTAAAATATGGGCAAGAAGCAACACTCTCTTTTAAATTAAGTAGTGTAAATGATTGCCTAAGCTTTACCAAAAATGTGTTTTGTCGCCAGTGTCTCAGTTAATTCCTCTATTTTAGCCTTGAATACGTACACAATAATTTCTGAAAGAAAATTAGCAGGATTATGCTGATAAATTTCCAGTCAACTAGGATTGCAAGTCATTGTAAAAAATGATGTTTTCCCAAAATGATGAACAATGGACATGACATCCAAGTAGTTCTGATACGGATTTCTTGGAGAACCATTAAATGAAGGAGGCAAAATATCTCATCTTGCAATATTTGCAGTATCGATCAGGTTTAGTAGTAAACAATAATGTAAGTTGATATAAATTTCTGACCTTAGGACAGACTGATTTTTCTTACAAAATAGCCTCCTACCTTAAATATGTACATACATTACAAAAATGCTCTGCAGAAATAATTTTTGTGAATGATGTAAAAGGCTGCAATCTTCTTTAATTGAAAGGCAATAGCATGTATATTGCAACACAGTCATTTTATTTCTAGGTAGTGGATGTATTTGATGTGTTATGGAACAAATTAGCATGCCATTCAGTGTCTCCATTAGAAAACGATTGATCTAGTGAGGAATCTAAAACCGAGTGTTTTGGACTGCACCAGTGGTTTTTTTAAACACACTGCATTTTCTTCAAATAATTCCAGCAGTCACATCTGTTTGAATTGTCTCGTTGTAAAGCTAGATGTCTAATTTTTTAGTAAATACAGTAACCATACAAATTTCTCTATTTTCATTTTCCACTCTTTCACAAAAAGTGATTGTGTTATTATTCAACAGGAATTTTAGTATTACATTGTTATCAGTATAGCACGACTGATGATTCTTCATTCAGTCTATAGCAAAGAGCAGCATCAATGTCATAAAAATATAATTGTGTATAAGATGGTGAATGATCATACATAGAAGTCATTGGAACTGACCTATGATATTTTTTATCATGAATATTAAAGTTATATAATCCCTATAAAGCTCTATGTGAAGTTTTTGCTTCAGAAATGACCATAGCAAATGCTGCAAATACTGAATTATGGAAATTATTCTTTGATTTCTCTTAACTTCTTGGATCATTTGACATGCATCCTTGATAAAGTGCGTAGAAAAATGCCTTCTAGGCATAGCCTAAAACAAATATAGTTCGTGTGTAGCAGTGAAGTCAGAAGTCATAGTTATTTAATTTTAAGCAATTAAAAATTGCAAATTTCATTCAGACTATCTGGTAACAGCAGCAAATGACCACAAAATTACTCTTACCGAAAAGTAAGTGAAATGATGATGCCAATGTACAATGTTATTTAGTCTTCATTATTGTGATATTTTGGTTTCCAATGCTAGCATCATTAACCTAGCAGGGATCGCATTGTAGCTGCCTGGTATGCCTGTGTTACTATAACTGAACCACACGAACATGAAGGTCCCTAGCATGCAATTTCACAAGACATTGTTACTTTTGTATGTCATTTTTACTATGGTACCTGATGGGTACACAGGGGGCAGCACTTCAACTATCGCTGTTCACATATTGGAGATTTTAATGTGTGATAGAGAAGGTGTCATAATGATTATGAAACCATCTATTTCACAAAGGCTATTTAGTTGTTTTTTTTTCCACATTTATGGATAAGTACCTTTAGAGTTCTTTATGATTCTTTGACCACCTTGTATAATTACTATTAAAAACTGATACTTCAGTTCCTGTGTGCGCGTATTAACATTATGATACTGTGATACAAACTCGCTCATGAGAACTTACAGGGTACTTTCCCTTGATGGAGAACCAATAAATTTGGCGAGAAGAAAAGTTTCACGATACAAGTAAAGGAAAAAATAAGAAAATTGTTAATTTGTAGTTATATCATACGATAAAAAATTCTTTTGCTTTTGATTGTTTGATTTCAGACTTGAAATTAAAACATTCATGAAAGTCTTGGAATCCATGGAAGCAATATCTTGCCACTATCAATCTTGAAAACAAGCAAAAAACGTTGAGATACTCTATTCCGAGAATGGATTGACTGTCTGTATACATAATTTTGTACAGAACCCTCAGTGTGTAGGTCCTAAGCGCACAATTTATTATTCCATAAGCAGGCAATACACAAAACTTACATATCTTCTACCACGATCAGACATAGAAAGATAAGTGAGAGCATAAATGACAAGTGGAGCTAAAACATAATCTTGACAAACAAAATAATTTAGTAAATCACTATTTCTCACACATTTGGTTATGATTAAAAAATAGTGGTACAATGTGTTGCGATGCCTGTTGGTTGAAGCAAGAGCAGGTAAGAGATCATGGCTTGAAGTGAAGGCCTCACCTGAAGTCATTTCTGCAGCTGCAGGAGATGGACGGAAACGTCGAATTAACGTCACTTTCCGAGTTGTATTCAATGCAGAATGACGTGTTATTAAGGTAGTTGAGCGTTCCAGCAATTACACTTTAATAATTTCCATATGAGTATTCCGACATCAAAAGAACACGTTATTGTGAGACCATCGGGAACTGCATTAATATCAAACTGCAAGAAGCTGAGACAGTACGTCAACTATTCTCTTCGCTGGGTGACCTATTACTTTTATTTAGGATTCTCTCTGTCCAAGGCGTTATGCAATTGGAACTTCCCATTTATGAGGCGCTTGCCGTTATTCTTGACAAACATCAGCAACTTGTAATCACTGCGAGTTACAACTTTGTGTTGATAATGGTACAAGGCATCAGAAGTTGTTGTTGTTGTTGGTGTTGTCAAACTGCTTACAGTGACGTTATTGGTGGCGCACATAATTTAGCGCTCACTACCTACTTAAGTAAAGATAGTGTGGTGGCGTCGTCGTTTCTCGTTATTTGGTATCAGCTTGAGTAATCCGATTTAACGAGCCCAGTACTCCATCCGCGACCTTTTATTAATACAGTGTGACTACAGAGATCATCTTGTGGGTATTACATTAATTCTGCAGTGAATCGCTTAACAAATATTACCCTCAGCTATGCAGCTGGAATGATTCATTACACAGGTACTCTACGATGGTTAAGTGATCAGTTCGCTGCAGTCGTGCTTCTACTGTTCGTAAATACTTGTATACTGACCTTTCGTTATTTGACTAAATATGCGCTACAATCTGATTCGCAAGTATATGACATGGGTTAGCGTCGTCACAAAGCAATGCCTAAGGGTTGGATGCCGGTGATGTCCCGTTACATTGATGGCAAGACAAATGTTCGCAAATCATCTCTGTTGTCTCAAAACACAATTGCATCTTAAATATCGAAGGACGAATTTCCACACTGTCACAGCGCGTTGAAATACAGGCAGATGAAAATTTGTGACCGACCGGGCTTCGAACCTGGACCTCCTCCTTGTTAGATAGACGCGCTGACCACTGCACTATTTTTTTAAAAAAAGTTTGGGAAGACTTTCAGCACCAGGTAGGCGGAGGCAAAGAGGGCAGGGGTCGAAGATCCGAGGCCTGGCCACAATGCCTCCCCAATACCTGTCTACTGAGTAACTGCGTTATTCCCGTACATTCCATGTTTGTTGCCATGTGCGCCTTAAATTGTAGAAAAAAATTGAAGTAGTAATTAAGGTAAAATAAATTACAGATTGCCACCTGCAATGGCCTGCGTTCTTTGTAGAACATAACTATAAAAGTCAAAAGGGTGACGGATAAATACATAACAAACATTCATTCAGAAACATATTCTCAATTTGTGTTGTTATGCACTGGATGCATATCAGGTCTGTAAAGAAGCCATATATTTTTCAACGAATGAAAGAAATTTCGGAGCCGGAGGGGTTTTGCCAAATTAGAACACTTCTGACTTTAGAACCAACGTAAAAGAAGATTCCAGGAATAAAAAAAGTGAAAGAATAGTATTCTGCTTCTAATCAACAAAACTGTCCACATCTTTGTAGCCCACATAAAGCAATAGACAAAAAATTTTGAAACCATTCCATATATTTGTTATTCTTCTTCAGCTTAAAACATTCTTCTGCAATATAAAATATGTACTCTTCTAAGTTCGAAGCTTTTTTTTTGTTAACACGTAAAATTCAAATTGTCCCAGAAGCCACGAAAAACTGTTATTCTTTGCGGACGGGTAACATTTCCAGTCGGGTTGTAAAGCTTCAGTTATCGGTATATGACTTTCTGCGGTTCTGTTGATAGTGCTGATTTCTTCCTATTGCAGTTCCAAATTCTGATTCTATTTTCACAAAAGAACATGTGCGCTTCAGTTTCCACAAGCCGACGTTTGTCGCAGTATGGAGATGGTCTCAATATGATTTTCCATAACCGTTCCGCTGTGGATGTGGTTTCGTTTACAACGTCGTACCATACTGCACTGACTCTAGTTGGTAGAATTTTATTGTGGATATTTTTCCAGACGTTCATCCAGTTTTTAGTAGGTTAATTTACCTGAATTGGGATGTGAAGACCATGTCTGGTAATATAATCCTAGGCGGTTCTAGTGTTGGTTTGTGCTGGTAGAAGTCTTATACAGCTGCAATCGACATAGTACTTTCGGGCGTAATGTAGGCTGACATCTAAATGTGCTACATTAACAGGAGCGTTCCTATCCCCAGTATCTAACGAGAAGAACAGAAGTTTCGTGATGCCTGTCTTAGTGGCATGTATTACTATGAAAGCACGAGTTAGAAACAGTGTGTCACATCTAGATTTAACGTCTTTAATTCCAAGTCCTCCGTTTTGCCTCTGCAAAGTCGCCGTGTGGAAGGATACTTTGAAGATAGTTTGTTTCCACGTATACCAACACGCTGCACCTAGTATTTTGTGTGTAGTGACCTACAGTATCGGTAAGACTGCTGCGACATCATAATTTTGCTAAATATGTATGTATTTATAAACTAAACTTTCTGCAGTCAGTCTAACGAACGCATGTCATGGTCCTCCAACAAGGCTCCGATGACATTAAGTATCCACTCCCAATTGTCCCCCCTGCGGGTCCGGGGATTAGAATAGGCCCGCGGTATTCCTGCCTGTCGTAAGAGGCGACTAAAAGGAGTCCATCCCCCTCACGGGGGTAGTTAGCGCCTGCGTCTGGAGACGGACGGTTCCACGACCTATCATCGTGGTCATTTTGGTTTTTCACTTCTCGTTTCTTCCTTCCTTTTGTTGGTTCCTTTCTTTGCTCTTCTCCACCTCACTGTCTTCCTTACTCTTTCCCTTGACTTCTTCTTGCCTTCTCATTGCCTTTTTCTCCTTGCCTTCTCATTGCCTTTTTCTCCTTGCATTCTCATTGTCCTCTTCTCCTTGCCTTCTCATTGCCTTCTTCTCCTTGCTTTCTCCTTTCCTTCTTCTCCTTGCCTTCTCTGGTCTCCGCCTCGGCGTTTGAGACAGTCTGTCCTCTTTCTCCCTCTCTTTCTTCTTTTTCCTCTTCTTCCTTCCTCCCTGTGCGTGCCTGAAGGCCGACCCACGCGTTCGCACGCGTAGCCGGTGACGGGGTAACGCGTAATTCCCCGCCCTGGGTAGACATGTAAGGCACGCGCGTACCCCCTGGTAAAGGCCAGGCCCGGGGAGGGGTGATTGCCTGAGCTGATACCTTCTGACCATGCCGATTGGTCCCTCCGTCTGTTTCTCGGGAGGTGTGACCTGAGGTGTAAACATTCACCTAAGGCGGGAGTGCCCTCTGAGAGGGTCCCCACAAGGAAGGAGCGCGCCATCGGAGACGCTGGCAATCATGGGGGATTCCTCCACAATGGATTCTACTCCATCTCTTTCGACTTCGACCCAAAAACGGAAACGTGACCAGCCAACAGTGACAAAAGTACTACCGCCTGCCCCACAGTTCCTCGTAGTTTCTCGATCTGAGGACGGAAAGGATTTTTCCTCTGTCAACCCTTTCGTTATTCAGAAGGGCGTAGATGCCATAGCCGGATCTGTCAAATCTTGTACCAGGTTGCGTAACGGCACCTTATTACTAGAAACTGAGAGTGCCTTTCAGGCACAAAAACTGCTTCGGGCCACCCTCCTGTACACGTTCCCTGTCTGGGTGGAGGCCCACCGAACTTTGAATTCGTCTCGTGGTGTAGTCTATACTAGCTCCCTCGACGGATTGACTGACGAGGAGCTTCAATCATTCCTCGCTGAGCAGGGCGTGACGGCTGTCCATAGGGTCATGAAAAAGGTCAACAATGACCTTGTACCGACCCGGACACTTTTCTTGACCTTCGTTAGTGTTAAGCTGCCATCGCGCATCAAGGCGGGCTACGAGGTTATTTCTGTTCGCCCCTATGTCCCGACACCTACGCGCTGCTACCAGTGTCAGCGTTTCAATCACACTCGACAGTCTTGTTCCAATGCGGCTAAATGTGTCACTTGTGGCAGGGATGCCCATGAGGGTGACTGTCCACCTCCGTCTCCTCGTTGTGTGAACTGTCAGGGTGACCATGCCGCATCCTCCCGTGACTGTCCTGTCTATAAGGAAGAACGCTGTATCCAAGAAATTCGGGTCAAAGAGAAAGTGTCCACCTCGGCTGCTCGCAAGCTATTGGCTAGTAGGAAGCCCACGCTGCTCCCAGCGGGGAAATACAGTACTGTCCTCGCCTCTCCTTGGACTACCCGGGAGGTAGCAACCCAGACATGCGATCTGACCTTCAGCACCACGGTCGTCCGTTCGGCCAGTGCTAAGATCGCGCGGTCGACGTCTCCTCTTCCTCCCATCACCCCACAGACACGAGCACCTTCCTCAGCTTCTGCTAAGGCGAAGACATCGAAGTCAGATGCACGGGCCTTCAAGAAGGAACCATCCCGTGCAGACTTCCTCCGTACCTCGACCTCCCAGCCTTCGACCGGTACTTCCACTACACGTCCTTCCAAAAAGGCGCATAGGAAGCACAGTTCTCCTTCTCCGCCACGGTGCCTTTCTTCTCCTGCGCCACCCAGTGGTTGCCGCCCCAGGCCGTCATCCGTTTCGCCTGGCCGCACCGCTGGTAGCCGTACATCTGGCCGTTCACCGGCGGAGGAAGCTCCCCCTCCCGGCCATCCTCCCGAGATGGCCGATGACCCTATAGACCCAATGGACGATGACTGTCCGCCTACTGATAGCGGCGGCAGTGCTCGCTCGAAGCCAGGCCCTAAGCGGCCTTCGAGGTGACCACTTCTCTCATCTTCCTTTTCTTACGATGGCACTTATTCACTGGAATATTCGCAGCATTCGCTCCAACCGAGAGGACTTGAAGTTGCTGCTCCGCTTGCACCGTCCGCTCGTCGTAGCCCTCCAGGAAACGAAGCTACGCCCATGCGATCAAATTGCCTTGGCACACTACACCTCTGTGCGTTTTGACTTACCCCCTGTGGTAGGTATCCCAGCTCATGGAGGGGTTATGTTGCTGGTCCGGGATGATATTTACTACGATCCCATCGCGTTGCACACCAGCCTGCAGGCAGTTGCCATCCGCATTACTCTCCCCACTTTTACGTTTTCCTTTTGTACCGTTTACACTCCATCGTCATCTGCCGTTACCAGGGCAGACGTGATGCAACTTATTGCTCAGCTACCTGCACCATTTTTGTTAACTGGAGACTTCAATGCCCACCATCCCCTTTGGGGCTCTCCAGCATCCTGCCCGAGGGGCTCCTTGTTAGCAGACCTTTTCAACCAGCTCGATCTTGTCTGCCTCAATACTGGCGCCCCTACTTTTCTTTCGGACACATCTCACACCTATTCCCATTTAGACCTCTCCATATGTACTCCCCAACTTGCACGCCGGTTTGAGTGGTATGCACTTTCTGATACATATTCGAGCGACCACTTCCCGTGTGTTATCCATCTCCTGCAGCATATCCCCTCTCCGTGCTTCTCTAATTGGACCATCTCCAAGGCAGACTGGGGGCTCTTCTCTTCCAGGGCGACCTTTCAGGATCAAACCTTTACAAGCTGCGATCGTCAGGTCGCACACCTCACGGAAGTCATTCTCGCTGCTGCTGAATATTCCATCCCTCACCCTCCTTCTTCTCCACGTCGCGTACCGGTCCCCTGGTGGACCGCAGCATGTAGAGACGCTTTACGTGCTCGTCGACGTGCTTTACGCACATTCAAACGCCACCCTACAGTGGCGAAGTGTATCAATTATAAACGATTACGTGCTCAGTGTCGTCGTATTATCAAAGAAAGCAAGAAAGCCAGCTGGGCTGCTTTCACAAGCAACTTCAACAGTTTTACTCCTTCTTCTGTTGTCTGGGGTAGCCTGCGCCGGCTATCTGGCACTAAGGTCCACTCACCAGTTTCTGGCTTGAAGGTCGCGAATGACGTCCTTGTGGCCCCTGAGGCTGTCTCCAATGCCTTTGGCCGCTTTTTCGCAGAGGTTTCGAGCTCCGCTCATTACCACCCTGCCTTCCTCCCCCGCAAACAGGCAGAGGAGGCTAGGCCACCTAACTTCCGCTCCTCGAATTGTGAAAGTTATAATGCCCCATTCACCATGCGGGAACTCGAAAACGCACTTGGCCGATCACGGTCCTCTGCTCCAGGGCCAGATTCTATTCATATTCAGATGCTGAAGAACCTTTCTCCTGCGGGTAAAGGTTTTCTTCTTCGTACATACAATCGCATCTGGATTGAGGGACATGTTCCCGCATGCTGGCGCGAGTCTATTGTTGTCCCGATTCCTAAGCCGGGGAAGGACAAGCACTTGCCTTCCAGTTATCGACCTATCTCGCTTACCAGCTGTGTCTGTAAAGTGATGGAGCGAATGGTTAACTCTCGATTGGTTTGGCTGCTCGAGTCTCGACGCCTACTTACCAATGTACAATGTGGATTTCGTAGGCGCCGCTCTGCTGTTGACCATCTGGTTACCTTGTCGACCTTCATTATGAATAACTTCTTGCGGAAGCGCCCGACCGCGGCTGTGTTCTTTGATTTGGAGAAGGCTTACGACACCTGTTGGAGGGCGGGCATTCTCCGCACCATGCATACATGGGGCCTTCGCGGTCGCCTCCCTCTTTTTATTCGTTCCTTTTTAATGGATCGACAGTTCAGGGTACGTGTGGGTTCTGTCCTGTCCGACACCTTTCGCCAGGACAATGGGGTGCCACAGGGCTCAGTTTTGAGCGTCGCTCTCTTCGCCATCGCGATCAATCCAATAATGGATTGCCTCCCAGCTGATGTATCAGGCTCCCTTTTCGTGGACGATTTTACCATCTATTGCAGCGCGCAGTGTACACGTGTCCTGGAGCGCTGTCTTCAGCGTTCTCTTGACCGTCTTTACTCCTGGAGTGTCGCCAATGGCTTCCGTTTTTCTGCCGAGAAGACGGTCTGTATTAACTTCTGGCGCTACAAAGAGTTTCTCCCACCGTCCTTACGACTCGGTCCCGTTGCTCTCCCAATCGTGGAGACAACCAAATTTTTAGGCCTTACATTTGACAGGAAACTTAGCTGGTCTCCACATGTCATATTTGGCCGCCCGTTGTACCCGTTCTTTAAATGTCCTCCGTGTTCTCAGTGGTCTGTCGTGGGGAACGGATCGAACCGTCCTACTTCGTCTATATCGGTCGATCGTCCGCTCCAAGCTGGATTATGGGAGCTTCGTATACTCCTCTGCACGGCCATCCATCTTACGCCGCCTCAACTCGATACAACATCGGGGTTTACGACTTGCGATCGGAGCATTTTATACCAGTCCCGTAGAGAGTCTTCATGCTGACGCTGGCGAATTGCCACTCACCTACCGGCGCGATATACTGCTTTGTCGGTATGCCTGTCGGCTACTGTCAATGCCCGACCATCCGTCTTATCATTCCTTTTTTGACGACTCTCTTGACCGTCAATACGGGTTGTATGTCTCTGCCCTGCTATCCCCTGGAGTTCGCTTTCGTCGCCTCCTTCAACACCTTAATTTTTCACTCCCTGCAACCTTTCGAGTGGGCGAGAGCCGCACGCCACCCTGGCTCCAGGCTCAGGTCCGCGTTCACCTTGACCTCAGCTCGCTCCCAAAAGAGGTCACCCCCGGTTCGGTCTACCACTCCCGTTTTTTGGAACTTCGTTCGAAGTTCATCGACATGACTTTCATTTATACAGATGGCTCTAAGACCAATGACGGGGTCGGGTGTTCCTTTATTGTCGAGGCACAAAGTTTCAAATACCGGCTCCATGGCCATTGTTCGGTCTTCACAGCTGAGCTCTTTGCCCTCTACCAGGCTGTTCTTTACATCTGCCGCCACCGACATTCTGCTCATGTCATCTGCTCAGATTCCGTGAGCGCCATCCAGAGCCTCAGTGATCTGTACCCGGTTCACCCTTTCGTACACCGGATCCAACGCTCTCTTCAGCAGCTGGTGGACGTCGGTTCTCCAGTTAGCTTTATGTGGGTTCCTGGCCATGTCGGTATCCCTGGGAACGAAGCTGCAGATGCCGCGGCCAAGGCTGCGGTCCTCCAGCCTCGGACAGCTTCTTGTTGCGTCCCTTCGTCCGATTTTAGCAGGGTGATTTGTCAGCGCATCTTATCTCTGTGGCATGCCGATTGGGCTGCACTTACCGACAACAAGCTTCGGGCCTTAAAACCTCTTCCCGTGGCTTGGACGTCCTCCTCACGCCCTTCTCGGCGGGAGGAGGTCGTTTTAGCCCGGTTAAGAATTGGACACTGCCGGTTCAGCCACCGCCATCTGCTGACGGCTGCGCCGGCGCCGTTCTGCCCATGTGGGCACTTGCTGACGGTTAGACACATTTTAATGTCCTGTCCAGATCTTAACACACTGCGCCTCGATCTTAACCTGCCAAATACTTTCGATGCCATTTTAGCGGATGACCCACGAGCAGCTGCTCGTGTTCTTCGTTTTATCAATTTGACAAACCTCGCTAAGGACATTTGATGTTGCTGTTTTTTAATCCTATGCCTGTCAGTCTGTCTTTTATCGTGTTTTCCCTTTTAGTTGTTGTGGCCAACTTGTGCCTCGCGGTGCATTCTTAGAGTAGTCAGGGCGCTAATGACCATTGAAGCTGTGCGCCCTAAAACCACAAAAAAAAAAAAAAACTCCCAATTGTTCGTAGCCATGAGCTTGGGATTCGCCCTTAGCTACAATCCGAGTTGGAGTCTCTCTTCAGTTAGATCTAACCAGTGCACACCTGTTGTGCTATTGTAAGAACCGAGATGCAGTATTTTGGATTTAAAATTTTGTAAATTTGTGGTAAGATCTTATGGGACCAAGCTGCTTAGGTCATCGGTCCCTAAGCTTACTCACTGCGTAATCTAATTTAAACTATGGACAACACACACACACACACCCATGCCAGAGGGAGGAGTCGAACCTCCGATGGTGGGCACAATCGGGACACAGCAGCCAACCCCTCTGCAGCACCTATCTACACTCGATCCTCGTCAGACGCGAATTCCCATCTTTGCTGCATACCACATGCGCGGTACCTTCCGCCCCCCCTCCCCCCCCCCTCTCATACATTATTCGAATCGCTAGTGGCCATTCTGTATTCCCGCGAGGGTTCGGATGATGTCTAGAACTGAAAACTTTCGATGACCTGTAGAGACCTGAATAATTATTCAGGATGTTTCAGGAGGAGTAGTAAATATTGTAGGAGGGGGTAGAATAGAAAAATTGCAGAAAAAATGCCATATAACAAGTGTCCAATTTTTATTGAGTACATATAGCAGGGGTTGAATGCATTTTCGTTTCATATGTTGGTCCTTACAGGACCCAGTTGTCTACACTTCCTTGAAAACGAGCTTCCACCGTTAATGGAAGAGGTTCCTTTGGCTACAAGAATGCGTTTGTTCCTCCAGCAAGACGGGGCTCCTGCACATTCTAGTCGTCAGGTGACAAAGTATCCAAGCCTAACATTTCCCGGAAGATGGATCAGTAGATATGGGCATTTTTCTTGGCCACCAAGGTCCCCGGACCTTATCTCTTTGGATTTTTGTCAGCAGGGATGGTTAAGGGTGAAGTGTACACAGAAAAAGTAAACCCAAGAGCCGATTTGATCGTTCGGATTATGAATAGTGCGGCCCTCATAAAAGAACGCAAAGACGTCCTCATAAGAGCTACACATGGTGTTACCAAGGAAAGCCAAATGTGCATTGAAGTTGGTGGGGGAATTTTTGAATGTCCTCATTTGCCTTTCCTTTGAGTTTGTTAGGGTTAAGTACTAACAGCTGTATCTCTGTACTCAATAGAAAGTGGACACATTTATTTGGAATTTTTTTATGCATTTCGTCTGTACTACCACCTGCTAAAATATCTACTATTCCACCTGAAACACCCTGAATATGGATATATGTGTGGTGTCTGATCTTTCGGACATGTCTGAAAGAAAAGACACTATGACTCAGGGTTTGAACCTGGTCAGGCACAAATTTTCATATGATGCCGTTGTTCTATTTTAACGCCAATGACAGCCACACACACACACACACACACACACACACACACACACATTTTTATCTTAAGTGCTATTCGGAAAATGTTTGGCAACACAGTGATAGTGCCGGACTGGAGCTGCATCAACCTACTCATTTCATTTCATTAGATATAGTTGCAATTTTCTGAACAATTCCTCTTTAATAAGTGACAGCGACAGTGTCTCTCATCGTTTACTTTGTCAGAAACCTGCTTCTTTCTGCCCTAGCCTATACTGCAGCAATGAGTGATTGCTCACATTCTTGATACCTCACTGGACGTGCTACTGCAACTGTAGCCGAAGATTCAAATCCCACTGGAAAAGTATGTTTCAAGTCAGATGGTTTTGCTTCTCCCCTACTGTCATTGAAAACGATCACAACGAAATTAAGTATAGGAGTTCTATGAAACCTTCGAGCTCATACTGCAGTGCTGTGCTGATGAAAAAAGTAGTTTATCACAATTATCAGTTGACAGATGGAATTTGTCAGGTTCCACTAATTATCACTGCATTATTAATTGTTGGTTCACAGGCGCTTTTCTGCCGCTTATTGTAACTGTTTTTTGAGTGTTAGAGCTGTGAGAATAGAATCATCAAATTTTTGCCATATGGAATGTTCGAGTTCACCTTAAGTCTTCACGTTTCGAGCAAAGGCAGAATATCCGTCAGAAAAGATGACAACAAAAAGCCAGGCCATGCCTGTCTTCTGGCGGATGTGCCAATGACAGTGATCTCAATAACAATATTGTACAGCAAAGATACGTTGCCAACTCAACCACTGGAAAATCTCCCAAAATTGTGATCGCGTCTGGTGAATACGCTTTCAAAGTTTGGGTCCGATTAAGACAGTAAATCAAAAATAATTGTTGCAGTTATTAATTTATGACATTTAGTTTGCACTCATTGCATCGATGTGTTACAAGTAAGTACACTCTAGCGCCTAAACCTAGTTACAGAAATGCGAATAAGACTCATTGACATATAATGAGGATATTGTGGCGCTTGCCACCCGCAACTCTGAGACGAAGCTATAGTCACTTCCGAGGTCACTCATAGAACACATCAGCTGGTATCTTTCCTGGCTGTATAACTGAAACTTGGCAACAGTGCAGAATAAGTTTGGCAACTCTGTGACCGACGAGTTAATTCCTTGATGGCACAGAACTATCCTGCTAATATCACTTGACATTATCGTGTCATTTCAATTAATAATGTGATCTTCTCTTGAAATGTGACACAAAGATATCAGTTAATGATTTTGAGTCAAGGGAAGTCGTTCCACACGGGAAATACAACTACTCTCGTCTCTTATGTTGCGATTTACCTGCCGTAGCAAACTGGGCTAACACGTAAGTCAGAGATATCTCATGTGGTCGCTAGCTCCTAGGTAACGTGCTTGCCTGTTAGGTGTACACTGCCTTTGTTCGTCTTTCGAGACTCGCTGAAAGCCAATTTTTTAATTCTTTTGTAGCCGAGCGACAAGCAAGCAGATACAAATACAATAACGGAATCGTAAGACAACGCTCGAGCAAAATTATCTGAAGTGTTGTGGCAGTTGGCAGTCACTGCTGAACACAGACATGTGCAAATATCCTCACTGCTCTAGGGGAACTCGTCTTTGTTGCATTTCTCCCATACTGTAATTGCACAATAACATAAGGCTTATTCTGCTGAAGAACTTGATGCCCACAAATGTTTAAATAAGAATCTCCGAGCGGTAGTAATGCATGAAAGGAAACATACTGTTGGACAAAAGAATGAACATCTATCGGCTTTTTGCTTCTCCGATAGCGCCTACGATAAGAATCTGGTGTCATATTATGCTTCAGACCCCTAAACTGTTCATTTTCTACTTCATAATAAAACAAAACCTATAATATGAGATGAGGAAATGGCTTATATGCTCCTCAGGAACTTCAGTTTTTCGTGTTCGTTTTCTCACTTCATATTATAACAAGGGCGTTGATATGAGAACAGAAAATGAAATATACTCTTCCAAGACATAATATTTCTTTATGCGCTACTACTGCGTCCATGGAATCTCTGCAGTTAATTTTTGCGTCTTAGATAAAGTTTGGTATCATCTCACATTACTTTGTGAGAATGTTCACATATTTTTGGGATTCAAATCACTGATAAATACTCTGATAATACCCGTTGCAATTCCTCCATGGCACTTGTGAGTTGAGTCTCACGTTTGTTACTATAAGAACATGGAGGTTGTGATGTCTGCTCGTTGCAGTCAGAGCCAAGGTGATTTCTTTCTGTTTGTGGCGAAGTGGCTGCTGCAGTGTCCGCGCTCAGCCAACGGAAACAAATCGCGGCGGCATTGGGCACTGCTAGTCGCTGCACTTACGAGCCGCGACAACAAGAGCGCACTGTCTCTCCTAACGATATTATGGAGTTAATACGTCTTACTTACTTAACGTAATATGTAGGACGTGAGTTGGGTAAAAATTCAGTTTTTAACGTACCATCGCATTAAAATACTTTAGAGTCATATTTGATGCAATATTTATTGTTGGTTGTCTCTCTAATGTTAATAGTATTGATTCAGATGCCAGCCGTGGGGTCCGAGCGGTTCTAGGCGCTTCAGTCCGGAACCGCTCTGCTGCTACGGTCGCAGGTTCGAATCCTGCCTCGGGCATGGATGTTTGTGATGTCCGTAGGTTTAAGTAGTTCTAAGTTCTAGGGGGCTGATGACCTCAGAAGTTAAGTCCCATAGTGCTCAGAGCCATTTGAACCAATTTTTTGATTCAGATTGGGCGTGAACACGAAAACGCGCACACCAGTCAATTCCTCAGTTGGCGTTGAGTGGATGAGATTTTTCAATTACCTTGCATTGCAAGAATTGTGAGGAGGAGATTGAAAGGAAGTGGACTTGTATTCTAAAGAGCTGCGACAAAGCAAAGCTTGACCGATTATCTGATAATTGCCCATATGGATTTTGTAGATGAGCACACTTTTAGTAACCAAGCCACTCACCATCATTACATAAGATTTCTCGAAGGCGTAGGGGCATTGAATTCATTAAGTCATCTATAGTGTAGCGTCATGGTTTACTTCCCACCATACGTTTTCTATGTTAGTCCAAAGGTCGCTTGCATTTGTAGGTCCACATGGCAATGACCTTGTTACCTCTGCCCACATATTTTCTACCTGGTCGATGTTCGGTGATCGTGTAACAAACGGCAACAGATTTATCCTCTCTTGGCCCTGAAACCAATCTTGCACAGCTCTGTTATGACCTATGTGGCTCTGCTCCTCTAAGTAAATAGTCATCTCGTGTTACTTCATATATTTATATTCAAATAACGTATGTGTAATTAGCACATTGTATTAGTATTTTCCATAGCGTTTAAGAATTCAGGCCCTGTCATAGATAAGTGATGCAGATTCAACAGTCCGATTAAGAATGTGGTTTACTCAGTTTATCGTGTGATGAGAGTCGTAGTTGGATATCCACATTAAGGCTGACTGGCTGAATCCGATTAGAACGATCTTGTACCGAAATGAAATTACAGAAATCGGATAATTTGAACGTCTGTATTGCAACAATACTGGGCACGTAATTCCTTTGATGGAGTAACATTTAGCAACTGTCTAAGAAAAAGTGAGAAATATGCCTACTAGCAGCAATGTAACGTATTTATAATCCACATTTATGTGACGGAAATACTGAATCGAACAATACACATCTACTTCAGTGGTGGGAAGACACACCAATTCGGACATCGGACTTGATGATGATGATCATGATGATGATGATGATGATGATAATCCAGTGCGGCGGATAGGGGAAAGCGTCCTACATATCGGTGGTAGCGAGGAAATCAAATACTCGGGGTGAACAAAATAACAACACAATTCTGAACGGCTACTCAATCCGTTGAACACAAAATCAAGACATGTCTCACTGAAAATCACCAGTACTCTGGTCACCGTCTGTTAGCTCAATGAGCGCGGCTGAAAATATTGTCTTCCTAAGGCTTCAGCACCCTCTGGTCCTCTCTGGTCCTGGTATCACCCAGGCCATACCAATGAAACCGAAACAAACATGAACTGTGCAAGCTACGTCAACTTTACCCCAGGTGGTACGCAACGCGCCGGTCGAAAAGCGGCAGCTGAATTTTCGGATTCTGGGCGTCCAGGCTAGCACGACAGAGAATATCTCAGATCTCTGGTAAATTTCCCTACAAGCAGAAAACATGCATTTGCAAACTAAATATCGATACATTTATCCAAACACGAAAACTACATAATCTCACATAAGAAACCGACAGACAAAAAATTCTCAGCTAGCTCTTCCAGAACCACGACTAACTGACAATGAAACCTTGCATTACGGGAACCATCGCATCTTTAAGAGCAAAACACAACAAAAGGTAGCAAAATGCGCACAAGTCTTCGGCATGGCGTTTCTCGAATACAGATCGATTATCAACACTCTCAGAGAAATCACACCCATCAACAATCGACTTATGACTATGCTCATTCAGAGGCCCAATAAAAAATATACCCTCATCAATGCACCTGCCCCCACCAACATCGAAAATAAGAATAACACCGAAAAATTTTGTAACACACTCGAAAAAACTATGAGCAAAATTCACCAAGAGACGTGAAAATACTAATGGGAGACTTTAACTCTCTACTTGTGACAGAAAAAAACCTATAGAAAAATCATTTGTACAAATTCAACACACCGAAACACTTACACCAACAGCACACGTCTGACTGACATTTGGCAGCAATTCAACAACAAAATGATTTCACCCACTGTAGGAAAAAACCAGTTCTCAGGTAACCTGCTCGGCTACCAGCTGCAAGCTGCTTTCGTTCGCCTTTCGAGACTCGCTGAAAGCCATATATTTAATTCAATAAAGATCATTTATGCTCATTCTCTGTGCATTTTCACTCAGAATCACTAAAATGTTCACCTCCTGTATAACAGTCCTCTAGAATCAATACACCTGACCACTTCTTCCACAATATCAATGTGTCAGGCAACCATAAGTTTATACTTACTCAATTCTCAGTGACAAACTTTGGTGTAGCCTATTAAAAATTCCCAACACTACTTTATGATCCACTATGAATTTTTCAACTGTTCTGGTAGATGTAAAAAACAAAAATCTACTTCCATACAGCCTGCAATTTTAACATTAGGTTTTATCCTAAACACTATCTCTCAAGTTTTTCTTTTAATAGTTCAGCTAAAGTTCTGTTCTGAGAGAGTGCAGCTGCAGAAATGACTTCAGGTGAGGCCTTCCCTTCAAGCCATGATCTCTTACCTGCTCTTGCTTCAACCAACAGGCATCGCAACACATTGTACCATTATTTTTTAATCATGACCAAATGTGTGAGAAATAATGATTCACTAAATTATTTTGTTTGTCAAGATTATGTTTTAGCTTCACTTGTCATTTATGCTCTCACTTATCTTTCTATGTCTGATCGTGGTAGAAGACATGTAAGTCTTAAGTATAGTCTGCTTATGGAATAATAAATTGTGCGCTTAGGACCTACACACTGAGGGTTCCATACAAAACTTAATAATGTATACAGACAGTCAATCTATTCTCAGAATAGAGGATCTCAACGATATTTGCTTGTTTTCAAGATTGACAGTGGCAAGATATTGCTTCCATGAATTCCAAGACTTTCATGAACGTTTTAATTTCAAGTTTGAAATCAAACAACCAATAGCAAAAGAATTTTTTATCGTATGATATAACTACAAATTAACAATTTTCTTATTTTTTCCTTTACTTGTATTGTGAAACCTTTCTTCTTGCCGAATTTATTGATTGTACGTCAAGGGAAAGTACCCTATAAGTTCTCATGAGCGAGTTTGTATCACAGTATCATAATGTTATACATGCACACAGGAACTGAAGTATCAATTTTTAATATTAATTATACAAAGTGGTCAATGAATCCTAAATAACTCTAAAGGTACCTTTCCATAAATGTGCAAAAAAAAAAAAAAACTAGAAGAACCATATGTGAAGTAATCTTTGTGAAATAGATGGTTTCATAATCATGACACCTTCTCTATCACACATTAAAATCTCCAATATGTGAACAGCGATAGTTGAAGTGCCGCCCACTGTGTACCCATCAGATACTATAGTAAAAATGACACACAAAAGTAACAATGTCTTGTGAAATTGCATTCTAGGGACCTTCATGTTTGTGTGGTTCAGTTATAGTAACACAGGCATACCAGGCAGCTACAATGCGATCACTGCTAGGTTAATTGGAAATCAGAATATCACAGTAATGAAGACTAAATAACATTGTACATTGGCATCATTATTTCACTTACTTTTCTGTAAGAGTAATTTTGTGGTCATTTGCTGCTGTTACTAGATAGTCTGAACGAAATTTGCAATTTTTAATTACTTAAAATTAAATAACTATGACTTCTGACTTCACTGCTACACAAAAACTATATTTGTTTTAGGCTATGACTAGAAGGCATTTTTCTATGCACTTTATCAAGGATGCATGTCAAATGATCCAAGAAGTTAAGAGAAATCAAAGAATTATTTCCATAATTCAGTATTTGCAGCATGATGCAGGGTTTGCTATGATCATTTCTGAAGCCAAAACTTCACACAGAGCTTTATAGGGATTATATCTCTCTAATATTCATGATATTTTTTATCATAGGTCAATTCCAATGACTTCTATGTATGATCATTCACCATCTTATACACAATTATATTTTTATGACATCGATGCTGCTCTTTGCTATAGACTGAATGAAGAATCATCAGTCATGCTATACTGATAACAATGTAATACTAAAATTCCTGTTGAATTATAACACACCAATCACTTTTTGTGAAAGAGTGGAGAATGAAAATATAGAAATTTGTATGGTTTCTGTATTTACTAAAAAATAGACATCTAGCTTTACAATGAGACAATTCAAACAGATGTGACTGCTGGAACTATTTGAAGGAAATGCAGTGTGTTTAAAAAAAACACTGGTGCAGTCCAAAACACTCGGCTTTAGATTCCTCACTAGATCAATTATCTTCTAATGGAGACACTGAATGGCAAGCTAATTTGTTCCATAACACATCAAATACATCCGCTACCTAGAAATAAAATGACTGTGTTGCAATATACATGCTATTGCCTTTCAATTAAAGATGATTGCAGCCTTTTACATCATTCACAAAAATTATTTCTGCAGAGCATTTTTGTAATGTATGTACATATTTAAGGTAGGAGGCATCAGTCTGTCCTAAGGTCAGAAATTCATATCAACTTACATTGTTTACTACTAAACCTGATTGATACTGCAAATATTGCAAGAAGAGATATTTTGCCTCCTTCATTTAATGGTTCTCCAAGAAATCTGTATCAGAACTACTTCGATGTCATGTCCATTGTTCAACATTTTGGGAAAACATCATTTTTTACAATGACTTGCAATCCTAGTTGACTGGAAATTTATCAGCATAAACCTGCTAATTTCCATTCAGAAATAATTGTGTAAGTATTCAAGGCTAAAATAATTGAATTAATTGAGCCATTGGTGACAAGATATATCCAATATCGATTGTACAGAGGGTGTCTTAGTGGTATTAGCATTAATGTTCGAGGACAATCACTTGACAGTCGTTATTTTGTACCGTACAATCCATACTTCCTAAATTTGATTGCCATTTGAATGTTGAAGTTTGCATGACAGTTTAAAGTGTTAAATACATTTACAAATACATATATAAAGGATATGGTAGTGCAGCTACAGAAGTAGGGGATGAAAGAACACATGGTAATAAAGTAGTTCAGATTGATTAAGTACCCAAATTTGAGAAAGGCCATCAAGTTGGATCAATGTAAGCAACATTTTTCTTTAAAAAATGCATCTTCATATTTGCATTAAATGAAACTGATTTTTGTCACATGTTTAACAATATACTGACGTGTCTTTGCACTATGTTTGGGTAAATGCTGAAGAAAAAATGTAAGAGGAGGGTATGGGGTGGTGATAAAATGATTACATGCATGTATGTTATGTATGCAAGGGATGTAGATTTCTCAGTTATACTGAAATTACTCACTTTTGTGTTCCTAAATCATTTGAAGATGTTAGAACTTTTAATGCACTTGTTTACAATACAGGTGTAACATCACGCACGTCGGATGTAGTTTGTTGTTATGAAGTATTACATGGTCTTCGTTATAAAGCCTTTGACACATTTTGTTGTTGGCTGGCGTTTGCATGTGTAGTATATTTTGTTGTTGTAAATGGCGCATTTCCTTTCCAACGTAAGTTTTATTTATTTACGTTTTACCTCTTGTTTCTGTTTCATTGCTGCAGTACTATTCTCCAGTAGCTGAAAACAGTAATATTCTTTTAAAGAGTATCAGTTGTTACCAGTCAAAGTTATAAAAATCCCATTGTTTTCCTAGTTTTCTCCCGGATGAGAAAATTCCCAGGATATTGCCAGGTGTCCCAGGCCGTATACACCATAAAAAAAAGATTATATATTTAAAAAATGCGTTTCTGGATGTAGGAAGCAGCAGTAGCTGGAACAGAGACATAAACAAGATGTCTGTTGTATGGCAGAGCGTGTAGCGAGCTACATTCTGGAAAAAGATATCAGTTAGTAACAATGCGTTCACACGTATTGTGTGAACAAGATCGCCTAGTGTATGTTCATGCAAACACGTAAATTTTTCCTGTATTATTCCTGCTTACAACTTAACAGGGATTCTTAAATACCTCTGTTCCTTCACGCTCCTCTTACCACTCTATAAATAATTCAAAGAACAGAAATTGCGTCAACTCCTTCAGTGTATTGCGATATTGCAACAAGCGTAGCCTCAGCCCTAGGGGCGATTACACTAACCAGAGCGCAATTTTGTGAATGAAATAACGGTGGGTTAGCACCATTGAGTATTCTGTAACGTTGCAATGACTGTTGCCTTTCATGACTCTTCAGCAGTCGTAAAATTGACCAGGTCAACATTTAGTGAACGAAATTATGCTTTCTTGGCACATCGTAAGTTGTGTATGTGGGCAGCGTATCTTTGTGCCGATATAGTGCTTCCTGGAGGCATACAGCGAAAGCTTACATTCGTCTTGTAGGGCAAAAAACTGGTTAATTCATTCCACACATAATTGAAAATTGATAATTATTTAAGTTTTTAATCTTGTGTAGGTAAACACAATTTTCAGAATGTGCCCAAGTACCAAAGCTGCTTATGCAGTTTTTTGGACCTACAGTTCACTTTACAATAAAGTCCTCGAAAATATACCCTTTAACTGTAAACATAGTCAAGTTTATATTCTTCTCGAATTACAACTCATTTTTTTATGACGAGAATGTTCTAGTTCTTATTACCTTCACTGACTAATTCTGTTAGTTTCTGGATGTAGAGGGCTGCGCAGATAAATTGGTGTAAATCTCGTGTTTATCACCGATGTTCGCAGCATCAAGGACACCAGTTTTCCTTCATTAATGTGGAGCTGAATTTTATCTTTAAGTAGCGGAGCTTTATATACGTCTCTCGAGAAGTTCATATCCAACTGCAGCAGTTTACAAACTGCTATATATTTTATATCCATTCTTTTCAGCAGACTGAATTTACCAATATTGCAATTATATTTCACATTTCCGGAGGAGGGGGTTATTTACTAATGTTCTGGACTGGAATGGATAATCAGAAACAGCTTACAGGTATTATGATATAAGCTACTTCGCTTAATAAGTCTATTATTAGAGTAAGATCTACAGAATATCACGTATTTTTTGACGTGTTCGGTACGTTTCGAAAATTGGACAAAGTGTTTATACATTCCACAGTCTCAGTAGTAGTAGTAGTGACGTAGAAAGTTTTGTTAAAGATATTTCGCATGACGGAAATGCCTATAAGAATCACTGTGTTGCAGGAATTCCAGATTATTGGTATTCAGACCACTTTAGTACAACGGTCCGTGTTTGGAATAAAAACTGCCTCATTACCATTGTTGACTTGCTTTTAGAGGAATGGCAAATGAAAATAGTTACTGCTAATGACAGTGAGTTAAAAAAGTAAAGCAAATTGTCAAAATATATTTTTATGGGGACAATCATGATAACATACGTCGGACTACTTGCAACAACTTGATCAATTAGCAATATTGCCAGTCACCCCGAAATATTGCCGTTTATTGCAGCAACACTTACGAAACATCATTGCGGCCACATGTTGCTGTAAAATTTCGTCCATGTAAACACACCTCGAGACGGGGGGTGGGCGTCGGCTAGCAACGCAGAAAGCACGGAGCGAGCTACGCCACTGCAGATATGCGAAAGCAGCAGAGCCATCTGTGCGTGCCAAGGCGTATTACATTGCGACTATGGGCGTGGAGGGCACGTATGTCATTCAGGGACCTGAGAAAAGCTTTTAGATAAAAAAATAACTGCCTTTGTGAAAATACTAGTAGTTGAAATAGAAAAAGAGACAAACCTGTCTATTGTATGGCATCAAGCGTAGTGAGCTAGAGTCTGATAAACGTAGTAGCTAGTAAGACTGCGCTCACATATTGTATGAACAAGCTTGTTAGATAAAGCAGACAAGAACAACTCGTGGGTATGCAAAATGTACGAGATTTTCCTCCTCCCTGCCTGCAGTTAATCTGCAGGTATTCCAACATAACCTTGCTCCTTCCCCATCCCAATTCCTCCCCTTACTATTAACAACCAAAGCAAAGTAAATACAAGGGCCACAGAGTGGTCTGTAGTCTTAATGATATGGATGCTGTGGGTTTAGAGCTTTTCCCAGCGTGCTGATTGTTCCACAGATATACGGGAAAACTGCTGGATATTAGTAACGTCCTGTCACGATATTTCGGCGCATTAGTGGGGCAAGACTTCACAGTAACAAATTCGTAAGATCGCTGAATGCATAAAGATATCGTACTAATAGGTGAAGAACGTATAAAATCGTACTTCAACCAATTTAGTTAATCAAAGAGCGTATTTTCTTCATTCTTTCGGTACGACCACATTTCTTCTACATTTGCTTATGTTACACGCTACTTACAAGGGAGCCTCCCCACCGCACCCCCCTCAGATTTAGTTACAAGTTGGCACAGTAGATAGGCCTTGAAAAATTGAACACAGATCAATCGAGAAAACAGGAAGAAGCTATCTGGAACTACGAAAAAAATAAGCAAAGTATACAAACTGAGTAGTGTATGCACATGATAGGCAACATCAAGGACAATATATCCTCAGGAGCGCCGTGGTCCCGTCGTTAGTGTGGACAGCTGCGGAACGAGAGGTCCTTGGTTCTAGTCTTCTCTTGAGTGGAATTTCTTTATTTTTGCAAAGTCATGATCTGTCCGTTCATTCACTGACGTCTCTGTTCACTGTAGTAAGTTTAGTGTCTGTGTTTTGCGGCCGCACTGCAAAACCGTGCCATTAGTAGACAATAGGACGTGCCTCTCCAATGGGAACCGAAAACATTTGATCGCAAGGTCATAGGTCAACCGATTCCTCCACAGGGAAACACGTCTGATACATACTATACCACACTGGTGACGGCGTGTGCGTCACATGACAGAAATATGTTGTCGACACACCTATCTTGTACACTTGGTGAATGGGTAAGAAGATTCTTCTACCTTGCCCGATTTATTTTTTCTTGTGGATGTGATTATCACTCCCAAAAAACTGATCACATTGGACAGATGGGCGGACAGATAAGAATTGTCTGAAAATAAAATATTAAACTTTTCAGTCGTGGGAAGACTTTAACTAAGGACCTCTCATTCCACAGCTGCTCACGCTAACCACGGGACCACTGCGCTCCTAAGCTCAAAATCTCCTTGATGTTGCCTATCTTGCACATGGACTACTCAGTTTGTATATTTTGCTTATTTTTTCATAGTTCTGCACTACTTCTTCCTGTTTTCTCGATTGATCGGTGTTCAGTTTTTCAGGGCCTATCCACTGTGCCAACTTATAACTAAATCTGTGGGGGGTGCGATGGGGAGGTTGTGATATTCGCTATTTTTGACTTCATTAAAACAGCAAATACGAGTAGTTAATACTTTCAGCCAGAAGGCAAATACTTGTTTGTAAATAATGATTAATGTATAATAAGGGGTCGCATGGCGACTGTGGAATTATCTAAATAATGTAATTCGTCGTCTTTGGGTGGCAAACAGAAAAATACGGATAGATATGCGATCCTTCACTATTTTGTTAGCTGGAGAACAAATGAAGCCTTGAGCACTAAAAGAGACTTTTACTGTTTTTCTCAAGTAAGACGGACGCAGATCTGTGACAGTCTGATTTAATTTTTTGCTAAATGTATAAAAACGTGTTATGTCTAAGTTTGAGTGAAGTGTAAAGAACTGTTATAACTTACCGTGACGACGCACGAGCGACTCAAAGAAGACAATGGCCATATAAAAGAGCGCTCAATGGACATGATACGGACATAAATATCTACCGTCATTGTAGTACTAAGCTTAAGGTACGATATATGTTTTAGTTTATAAAAAATATTTGTTTTGGGAATACTGAATCATTTAGCAGTGCTCATTCCTATCATCTCCTCAGTATTATTTTCATTTTAATTATGCATTTTGCTAATATTACAGACACCAAGATCAGCAGTCCAATGTGCGTGTTACATTGATAAAAAGAAAACTGTTTTATCGTCTTCTTGCATCAGCTTTAATATAGAATTTCCCTTTTGTGTGATGATACAGTTGTTTTTGCGCCCTTAAGAACTTTCTGGTCCCTTAGGAAATTGTTTTGTCATATCAATAACTTCACAACCGCGTATGATCGTATCTACGATCATGAAGTAGTTAGAAAGACGATAATGCGATTTCTTAATCAATAGCACGCTAGCTGTGACTGCTTCAAGCCAAGTAAAGACTATTCACATTTCATAATGGAATATTTTATGACAATGGTCAATCCATGATCCTTAAGCCAATTGTGATTGATAAAACAGTAATCTAAATCTCAATTTCCAACTTTCCATTGAATAACAACATCACTTTTATTTTGTAACATCACAAGGTTCCCTTGTTAGAAACAAACCGGTACAAAACAAACGGGCGGTTATTGAAAGATGGGATGGGACATATATACCGCATACGCCGGGATTCCCACTAAAACCACTCTGTTTTCAAAGACCCAGGAAGAAAAAGCCACAATAGATATGACAATGAAAAGTGAACTACATTGTAGAGTATCTCAGAGAATTTATTTAACATCAATACACCTCTACATGTTAACCATTTGCAGCACAAAGAATATCGAGTCTACATTCAATTTCTCGCCAAGTTCTTTGTAAAATTTCCTCTGTTATTTTTGCAATCGCATTAGTGAATGTCGCAACGTAGGAATATCGTCCACTTTCGTCGCATGCACGCAGTCCTTCACAAATCACAACACGAAGAAATCATGCGGCGCGACGTTGTGTGAACGTGGTGGCTAGGCAATGGATCTGATCCAACGACTGGGAAATTTCCTATCCAGGAACTTGGGAACAGCAGTTGACCAATGCGGCGGAGCTCCATCTTGAAATACGATGTTGGGTTGCAAGTCTTGTACCTGAGGGTACACAAACTGCTCCAACATGTCCAGATACACTGACCCATTCACTGTTCGTTCCGCTAAGAAGAACGGTCCAACAATCCTGCCATGCATTAGCCAGCACCAGACGTTTAGTTTAGGGCTATCACGAACATGTTCAATGACAACGTGCGGATTTTGCAAACCCCAAATCCGAACATTATCCCTATTAACCCTTCCTGATAAATGTAAGGTTGTCCCACCTGAGAATAAACATCGTTCCAGGAAGCTGATATCCATACCAATACGCTGCAGCAAATTGTTGTCGGCGTGGTTTGTCGTTCGTAGTCAGATGTTGCAGAATTTGCACTTTGTAAGCACACAGACGAAGACGCTGGTGAACTACACGATGCAACGTTGATCGAGGTACATCAAGTTGCCTTCAGGCTTGACGAATTGACTTACGTGGTCTTCTGAGAAACGTTCATCTGATGTACACCACTGTCTCTTCTGAAACGCCATAACGTGCACCGCCAGAATGTTTCACAACACATCCTGTTAGAAATTTCCTATACTATTCCTTGTTTTCAAATCAGGTGTATCACGTTCATACATTAAACGATAATCTAATAATCAGCGACTTTGTTTCTGCAATCCACGCTACTGCTTGCACGTGCCGCTGTGGAGTCGCCATTTTCACTTCATACGACCATGCTGCACTTGGCACTTGTGACATGGGAATATAAATTCTTTGAGGTGCTCTACAATGTGGTGCATTTTTCATTGTATCTACTGTGCTTTTCTCTCCTGGGTCCTTGGAATCAGGGAGGTTTAAGTGGGACATCCTGTATTTTGATGGGACCACGTCTGGTCACGCTACACTATGTCTTTCTCTCTACTGTCCAGATTTAGCTTCCTCGGATTTTCATTTATTTGGTCCCCTCAAGGAGGCATTACGGGGATAAAAATTGAGCAACAACAAGATGGTCAAAGTATCTGTGGGGAAAATGGCTCAGCAATAAGGCAAATAGTGCCTTGAATCAAGCGTCAATATTTTTAACGCTCTGCAGTCTCCAATATCCTGCTCACAAACCATCAGAACCATTCTCAGACGGTCTGTATTATTCCGCAGTACTCAAAATTGGGAACCAGTTAAAGACAAGGACTGAGGAAGACATGGCACAAACAAGTTAAGGGGACCACACAGTGGTTCATTTCGAAAAAAAAATTTATTTTCGATTTTCATCGTATTTCGATAAATTAAGATTTTATTTGAGTACTCTGAAAAGGATTTTGCTGAAATTTTTTGGAGCATTTAAAGGGCATTTTCCTACCAAGTGTGTTTATGTGCCACATACAATCTATTGGCAAAAGCATGGCTGCAAGGAGAACATTTTGTTCAGTGATGAACTTACATCAACCACCAAATAAATTTGAAAAACTGACTGCACCACCATTCTCTTCCTGCTGCTGTTATTACAGCAATTAAACCTATTTTCAGAGACTTGGCTCATCCTGACGTAATGAAATGTCTGCATGGGCAGACACACAACCCAAATGAATGTTTCAACAGCATAATTTGGAACAGCCTTCCTAACGCTGTATTTGTAGGCATGCATAGAGTGAAACTAGGAGTTCATGATGCTGTTATTACATTCAACTGTGATAATATTGGAAAGTGTTGGGTACTGAAAAAGCTGGGAATTAATGCTGGTGAAAATATTATCACAGTTGAATGTAATAACAGCATCAACTCTTAGTTTCACTCTATGCATGCCTTCAAATACAGCTTTAGGTGAAAAAAAAGCTGGAAGACCTGCTAGAGGCCAAACAAGGGCCATTATATGCAGCAAGACAGTTTTAATTAACTGTAAGTAACAAATTTCAAAAGTTTTTTCTTTAAAGTCAATTTCCCGCAAACTAAAATTTTCAGTACATATGCTTCATTATATCAGAAACTATCATAGATAAATGAATGAAATTTTCAGTCCTTGCATAACATAAAAAGCCACCTCTGGTACTACATTCATTAACATTCTCCGTTAGGAAGATCACAAAAAAAATATTTTCTGCACAAAAAAATTAATATTTTTTGTTAATAAATTTAAAATAGTATTTCTTAAAAACTATAAAATGGATACAGTAGATTTTAGTACAGTTGACTATTAGCATCATGTAACAAACAGTAAAAATATTAAGGCCCTGCATCAAATAATTTTTTTCAGAAATTGGTCAAATACTTGCCTAAATTAACATGGGTCAAATACGCAGGGTGTGGTCCCCTTAAACAGTCTCCTCCTCCTGTGGACAAAACCAGCAACGCTTCACAAGACGTCAGCAACTACTTGCTGTAGCCTGTTCGATCTGAAATATTGCCCAGTCATCCCGCAGTAATAGCGTTTATTGCAGCAACATTGATGACGGCGCTATTGCGGCTGCACATTTCCGTAAAATATGGCCCTTGTAAACGCACCTTGAGACCTGTTGTGCGATCACAAGCAACACCAAATGCTTAGAGCGAGCTACGCCACTGCAGATATGCGAAGCAGCAGAGCCACCTGTGCGCGCAAAGACGTATTACGTTGAGATTGTAAGGGAGTGCAACGAAAACTTATAGATTTCAAAAGAAAAGATGGCTTCCTGAAAGGAGCACTAGCTGGAACAGAGAGAAACAGAATGTCTATCGTATCGAAAAACGTGTAGTGAGGTCAAGCCAGCTAAAAGTATCAATTGGTAAGAATGCGCTCACATGTACTGTGTGAACAAGATAGCGATATACGAGGGGACAACCTAAATCCGGAACCTACAAATATTGTGAAGGGTCATTACAGTTTTAAGACTATGATTGCGCAGCGTGGTGCGCTGCATCAGGAGTGATTAAGGTAATCAGAGCGCAATTCTGTGGACTAGTGATGGGCTAAACTGCGATTTTCCGATATCAGTGATTTCTGTGAATGCTACTTTTCAGTATCTGTTATTCTTAACTGTGATTTGTCGCAGTTAAGGAACCTAAGTCGCGTATCCCTCCGCCACTGCTACTTCTGCGACTTCTGCTACTTCTGCGACTTCTGCTACTTCTGCGACTTCTGCTACTTCTGCGACTTCTGCGACTTCTGCTACTTCTGCTACTTCTGCGACTTCTGCTACTTCTGCGACTTCTGCTACTTCTGCGACTTCTGCTACTTCTGCGACTTCTGCTACTTCTGCTACTTCTGCTACTTCTGCTACTTCTGCTACTTCTGCTACTTCTGCTACTTCTGCTACTTCTGCTACTTCTGCTACTTCTGCTACTTCTGCTACTTCTGCGACTTCTGCGACTTCTGCGACTTCTGCGACTTCTGCGACTTCTGCGACTTCTGCTACTTCTGCGACTTCTGCTACTTCTGCGATTTCTGCGACTTCTGCGACTTCTGCGACTTCTGCGATTTCTGCGACTTCTGCGATTTCTGCGACTTCTGCGATTTCTGCGACTTCTGCGATTTCTGTGACTTCTGCTACTTCTGCGATTTCTGTGACTTCTGCTACTTCTGCGATTTCTGTGACTCCTGCGATTGCTGCGACGTACCACCGTATGAAAAGGTTACATCTGTCCACACAGAAAATTGCATCTCAACAAACCTGTCATTGGTAAGTATGTTTTACGTTTATTCTTCCGTTGGCTTTAATTTTGTATTAAAGAAACAACTGTGAAAATATTAATAGTGTAATTAATATGTAAGTAGCCGCACAGTATCGTAATAGTTCGTGTTTAGCAAATGAATTCTAACATATTGTTATGTTCATAGGTACCTGAACTACATTTCAGTCACTCAGTAAAGTGATAATTCAAAATATCATTGTCAACAGATCTGAAGAAATTGCCAGTCTTTAGACCGTTTTCGTCAGACGACAGGTTAGTTTCTAAGCGTTTTGATGGACTTAATTACTTCAGTGAGATCGTTCTTGCGAATGTGATATAGCAAATGTGATATAGCAAATATTAGCAATCTACTCTGTCAATTATATTGCTAGTAATTAGTGACAGCAAAAATTGTTTAATAATCCTTGTGTTTTTGCAGACGCAGTTCTGACTGATTACTGGTTGCTGTACATATCTATCCACATCAAGGCTGTTGAGAGAGACTCGTGAAGATTCAAGACAGCTCTTAGAGGATTTGCAGTTTAAAAGTGAAATAATTATGAAATAAGTGTATGACTGATTAAAGTGTTTTATTGAAGTTGTTGTGCGATTTTAAAGGAATAATAAATGTTAAATACATTGAGTGAATAATAAAAATCTCATTTTCCACATGTTAAGCCGTCCTATACCCGTAATTTTCCGCCACTTATTTATTGGTAAACACTTGTTGGAGAGTGACATGCCGCCCCCCCCCCCCCCCTTTCTCCACAATCTTGGTGTGACACTGACCTGTAACATATCCCGAAGTCTACAATATGCATTTTGAGGCTGTTGATATGAAAGTGGGAAGTACAGATCTTCCAGTTAAATCAGGAATAGCTTAAGTGCATTACTTGAAAGTGACACAGGAAAAGCTTACTTATGTAGGTGGTAGTAGTGTCGGCAAAAAGTTCTTGTGTGTGAAATTGCCATGTAGAACACCAGGTGTAAAACTTTTCTCCCGAGTCTTGAACTGTGAGGCATTCATATGACTGTTTTCATTTCTCTACACTTATACAGATGTCTGAGTTCTGCTGTGTTAACATTGCAAAGTCCTGTAGGCATGTGGAGTATTAACCAAAACTGTCATATTGGAAGCAGAATCAAACACATTTGTTACGTTACTCGATATTTTCAGGAGAAAAAGGCAATGTCGCTTCTTATTAATATAATACATTCAGAGTCACAGCAGTATTTGACCAACCATAACTGATGCTGAATGTGCATGTCGTCATATAATATGAAGGGCTTATTTCAATAGCACTACACTTTTCTGTCTATAATGCTTCTGAAATTAGTAATCCAAACAAACATAAATAAAGGCTCATCTCTAGCAAGAAGCCATATGGTGAATGTTTCTGGTATCTCAACTGCAGATTTTTCAGCACTCATTTAACTTTACGACTCTATATCTCAAAATTAACAAAAATGGACTTGTACCACTATTGAAATAAGCCCTTCACATGCACACACAGCACATCGATCTCGTGAGGCACAAGGCTCTCATAACGTACATACGTCGGTCAACAGATGACACTAGGAGAAGTATGTTAACTGCGCTTTTTAGTTGCTACTTGCGACTCTTAGTTGCGATTTGTCACAGAAATCGCAGTTTGACTCGGTAGCGAATAGCGTAGTATGAACTTTGCTCAACAGATGGCAGTGCTAACTGCGCTTTTTAGTTGCTACTTGTGACTCTTAGTTGCGACTTGTCACGGAAATCGCAGTTAGACTCCATAGCGTATCGCAGAGATGGACGTAGTACGAACTTTGACCCACAGATGGCACTGTTAACCGCGCTTTTTAGTTGCTACTTGCGACTCTTAGTTGCGACTTGTCACGGAAATCGCAGTTAGACTCCATAGCATACCGCAGAGATGGACGTAGTACGAACTTCGGCCAACAGAAGCCACTGTTAACCGCGCTTTTTAGTTGCTACTTGCGACTCTTAGTTGCGACTTGTCACTGAAATCGCAGAAAGCAGTGCTAAATTCGACCAATAGATGGCTCACGTCTTTCAATGTGAAATACTACTTGCGACTGCTAACTGTGACTGAAATCGCAGTTAGATTCTGTAAAGTTGCTACTGTGATATCTGTGACTTCTCAGTCACTGTGATTTCTAACAGATACGCGATTTCCTGCCCACCACTACTGTGGACAAAATTGAGGTGTGTTGGCATCATGAAATATGAGAAAAAAGCCCTTGAAAATATACCCCCCATTTAAAAATGTAGTTAAGCTGATATTCTTCCCAAACGACAAGCAATTTATCATGAAGAAAGTGTTGCAGCTCTTTATTATGTTCACTGACTAGTCCTATTCGTTTCTGGGTGTAGAGGGATACGTAGATTTGTGTAAATCTCGTGTTTATCGCTAATGTTCGCACCAACATCATGGACACTTTTTTTCTTCTTTTTCATTAACCTGGAACTGAATTTTGTCTTCGAGTAGCGGAGCTTTATATGTTTCTCCCGAGAAGTTCATATCCAACTGCAGCAGCTTACGATAGCTATATGTTTCTACACACATTCATTTGAACAGGCTGGATTTACCAATAACATAAACACTGTTGCAATTATATTTCACAGCCCTGGAGGTGGAGGAATATTTGCTAATGTTCTGGACTGGAATAGAGAACCAGAAACAGCAGACAGATTTTGTGATGTAAGCTAGTTAGCTTAATGAGTCTTATTGAAGCAAGATCTACAAAATAACAGTGTTTACGTACTTTTTACAAGTGTTGGAAATGTTTCGTAAATAGGACGAACTGTATATAATCCACAGTCTCAGTAGTAGTGACGTAAACAGTTTCCTTGTCAAAGCATATTTTTATGGGGGCAACTAAGGTAACACAGATGTCAGTACGTTTCTCTGGTACGATCTGTAAACTTAGAAAGGTTGTAAAAATGATATATTTAAACGTATGGAAAATAAGGCATTCTGTATCAGATTCTTCGAATATTTTTTTTTTATTTCATCAATTTCGATTTTGATGAACTTTGAATAAATCACACACATTAGAAGCCTAATATTTGGTATGTGGGGAGAAGCACGTTATGGCATCGTTATGTCTCTTAATTTTCAGGGCTAGCGAGGTTTGAGACATTCAAAATTACAAGTCAGGGAGAATGACCCCGAAATGCAATCTTGGAGCAAGGCCCCCTTCAGCAGCGTGGTTTTACACCGTTAGATTCGCTTTGACGTATGCAAAATTATTACTAAAATGTCACAAACGACGTTTGTATTTAACAAATAAACTGAAGCTGAGTTTCCATTTCTGAAATCAGAAAGGCAATGCGAGAAGTTATTTTACACGTGTTTGCATGCGACAACAGTAACACAAAATATTTACGCGATTAGTACTGCAAGGTAGTTTGACGTTTAATTAGCTCTAGTTAAAAAATGTATGATCTGTGTAGTTATAGCTTAAAGCATGTATAACACATACATATATGGATATATTATTAACATAAGTTTCTAAAAATGTTTCCTCTACTATTGTGGACAACGAGATATGCAGCGTTCCCTAAACAGTAAGGAATTTGATTTCTCATAGTACCGCTTTGTGCTTTAATGCGTATCCTCTAGCACACTCCTTTTTCTTTCGTCATTTTACTATTTTTCAGTTCTTTGCGGAAAGTTGTTCGGAGAGAATGAACTCTTGCTGTTGGCAGTAACTGCTTTTTATTGTGGAATACACGGTGCATTGTGCAATACAGGGAGTGACAAGTCTCCCCTTCAATATACTGCGACCAAACAGTAACATCAGTCTCAGATGGTCTGTATTATTGCACTGTACTCAATATTGGTAAGCATTTACAGACAAGGACAGCGGAAGATATGACCCGACCATGCACAATGTGGGCAAAACCGGCAGCACCCCTGCAATACGTAGCATTATTTGCAACAAGTCATTCAATACTGTCCAGTCATCCCGCAATACTGCCATTGACTGCAACAACACTGATGGCAACATTATTGCGAACACAAGTTACCGTACAATACGGCACAAGTAAACACACGTATGGGCGTGTTGGGCGTTGGCTAGCAATGCATAGAGCGATCTCCGCCACTGCAGATATGCATAGCAGCAGAGCCGTCTCTGCGTGCCAAGATGTATTACATTGCAACTTTGGGCTTGGATTGTATTAATGCCACCCAGAGGCCCGAGAAAAGCATTCAGAAAAGAAACGACATTTATTAAAGTACTGTTGTGTGTGTGTGTGTGTGTGTGTGTGTGTGTGTGTGTGTGTGAGAGAGAGAGAGAGAGAGAGAGAGAGAGAGAGAGAGAGAGAGAGAGAGAGAGAGAGAGGCTGTCTATCGTCCCTCGCAGTCCCAATCCTTTTCCCAACTATAAATAATCGAAGTAAAGGGAATACAGTACAGGGACACAGAGTGCGTGTCTTAATTATATGATGTCTTTAGTCGGACATGACTTCATGGTAGTGTTAATACCAACCCGGGCGATATTTCGTGAATAAGATCGCTGAGTGCATAGAAAAGTAATGATCGTACTAATAGCGGAAGAACTTCTAAAACAGTACATCATTCAATTTACTTAATCAAAGAACGTATTTTCTTTATACTTTAGGTACGACCACATTTCTTCTACATTTACTCATGTTACATGTTACTTAGAAACACACCAGTTCAATATAAACGATGGTTATTGAAAGACGGGACATAAAACATCACGTATATATTTTGGCGGGACAAGAAGTGACGCGCTATGAATATACAGGACGATCCCCTAAAATATGGGACGTCTGGTCACCCTACACTACGTCATCCCACTACAGTACAGATTTGGCATCCTCGGATTTTCACTTATTTGGTCCTGTCGAGGAGGGGCCTTGCATCACGTACTTATTTTAAGGGAAAAAATAACAAATTCATCACTGAGACAAATATATTTGTGGGGATTACGTTTTCACAAAGTCAGGAATTTGATTTTTTTCAAGTACCACTTAGTGCTTTAATACATGTCATCCAGCACACTTTTTTTTCTTTTGTCATTTTACTATTTTCAGTTCTTTGTGGAAAGTTGTTCAGAGCGAATGAGCTATTCTCAGTCTCGGCAGAAACTGCCTTTTATTGCATAAATATTACCCGTACAGAATACGGTGTGCTGAGCTAGCAGCATTATTTTGAAAGCTCTGCAGTCTCCTTCAATATATTGCGCACTAACTGTCAATACCACCCTCAGATGGTCTGTATTACTGCGCAGTACTCAGTACTTAGAACCATTTACAGATAAGGACAGAGGAGGATATGGCCCGAGCATGTTAAACAGTCTCCACCTTCCGTGGACAAGACCAGCAACAACTCAACAATACGTCGGCAACTACCTGCAACAACCCGTTCAATCTACAATATTACCCAGTCATCCCGCAACAGTGGCGTTTATTGTAGCAACATTGATGGCAGCACTGTTTCGGCCACACATTGCCGTAAAATGTGGCCTGTGTAAACGTACCTCGAGGCCTGTTGTGCAATGACTAGTAACGCTAAATGCTCAGAGCGAGTTAGGGCACTGCAGATATGCGAAGCAGCAGAGCCATCTCTGCGCGCGCACACTTATTACAATGCGATTGTGAGCGAGAGCAACAAAAGCTGAAATTTTTTTTAGAAAGATGGCTTCCTGAAAGTAGTAGTAGCTGTAACAGAGAGAGAAACAAAATGTTTATCGTATGACAAAACATATAGTGAGCTGAAGTCTGACAAAGGCATCAATTGGGAAGAATGAGTTCACACATACTCTGTGAACAAGATTGGCATATAGAAAGGGATGACGAAACGAATCTTCCATCACCACTTTGATTATTCTCTTTTCCCCACTGTCATGGAACGTGCCGATACCTTGGTCGCTCCACTTGCTCGTATTCTCCAGTACTTGGGGCAGTTGCCCTCCTCCGACATAAACACTCCCATCACAGCGCAAGACATTAACTTATCCTCCAGTCCGAACGCAACACGGCCCCTGGTCACGACTGTGTCACCTACCGTCACCTTTGAGAAAGCCCTTATACCTTCCTGACTCTCCTCGCCCATCTCTATAACGTCATCCTCTCTACTGGCTTCTACCCTGACCTGTGGAAGACCTCCCGCGTCCTCTTATTCCTCAAACCCAACAAACCCCCTTCTGCCGCCGCCTCCTATCGTCCCATCTGCCTCACCTCCATTTTCAGTAAGGTCTTAGAACCCATCCTCTCCCACTGTATCCATCAGCGCCTTACTCAACACCACCTATTCCACCTTACCCAGTGTTTTTTTTTGTTTTGGTTTTAGGGCGCGAAACTGCTATGGTCATTAGCGCCCGGTACGTAACTTAGGAAACAGTAAAGAACCGAAAATGGAAACCAGCAGCAATGGGACCGAAAGTCATAAAATTGAAGAAACTAAAAGCAGAAGGAAGGCTTAAAAATCCACTACAGAAAGGGGTTGGTTGTCCCCAAAAAAAAGCTTCAAATGACTGACGTCATTTCACTGGCACTAATAAACTCGAGAATGCGATCGGCTGAGCGCGTGTCATCTGCTAAAATCGACGATATATCAGGCGATAGCTGTAGACGGGAGCGTAACGGATTAAAATAGGGGCACTCAATTAAAAGGTCTTACCATCCACAGCTGAGAGCAGTGGGGACAGAGTGGGGGAGGATCGCCGCCTGAAAGATGTCGATGGCTAAAAAGACAGTGCCCTATCTGAAGTCTAGTTAAAATTACCTCCTCCCGACGACACGTTCGGGAGGAAGAGGTCCAAGCACAAGGAAGAGCTTTCACGTCCCGTAATTTATTATGGGGAAGTGTCGACCAATGCGTATGCCATAAATGAACAACACGACGACATAAAACGCTCCGTAGATCGGCGAAGGGAATCGATTGAATAGCTGGCCGAGGAAGAGAGACTGCAGCCTTAGCTGCAATATCGGCCGCCTCATTTCCACAGATACCAACGTGTCCCGGGAGCCAGAGGAACGCCACTGAGACGCCCCCCAGGTGGAGCAAGCGCAGACAGTCCTGAATCCGGTGGACCAGAGGGTGCACAGGATAAAGAGCTTGGAGACTGAGGAGAGAGCTGAGAGAATCTGAGCAGATAACATACTGTATCCGCTGATGGCGGCGGATGTAGTGGACAGCCTGGAGAACAGCGTAAAGCTCCGCAGTATAAACCGAACATTGGTCGGGAAGCCGAAAGTGATTTGGGGTGTCGCCAACAATATAGGCACTTCCTACACCTAACGATGTTTTCGAGCCGTCGGTGTAAATAAATGTGGCGTCCGTCATTCGTGCACAAAGAGCAGCAAATGCCCGACGATAAACAAGTGAAGGGGTACCATACTTGGGAAGTCGACAAAGGTCACGGAGCAGGCAGATCCGGGGACGGAGCCAAGGCGGTGCTGTACCCCAAGTTGTCAAGAAGGTTTTAGGAAAGCGGAAGGAAAGAGAATGGAGCAGTTGACGGAAGCGGACTCCCGGTGGTAGTAGGGAGGAGTGGCGGTCTGCATACCCTACATCAAAGGAGGCGTCGAAAAAAATGTCAGGGCTGGACTAGCAGGCATGGAAGACAGATGGCTAGCATAACGACTCAGAAGGACTGCTCGCCGATTGGACAGCGGAGGTTCAGCAGTCTCAGCATAAAGACTTTCCACAGGGCTGGTGTAAAAAGCTCCAGACACTAAACGTAATCCACGGTGGTGGATAGAGTCGAGACGCCGAAGAATAGACGGCCGAGCAGATGAGTAGACTATGCTTCCATAGTCCAATTTCGAGTGCACTAAGGCGCGATATAGGCGGAGAAGAACCACTTGGTCCGCTCCCCAGGAGGTACCATTCAGGACACGGAGGGTGTTGAGGGATCGCAGACAGCGAGCCGAAAGATAGGAAACGTGGGAGGACCAGCACAGTTTTCTGTGTAAGGAGGGCGGAAGAAACTCCTTACGTCGCCAAAAATTAACACAAACGGTTTTACAGGGAGAAAAACGGAAGCCGGTTTCGATGCTCCAAGAGTGGAGGCGATCGAGACATCCTTGAAGACGTCGTTCAAGAAGGCTGGTCCGTTGAGAGCCGTCGCAGATCGCAAAATCGTCCACAAAGAGGGAGCCCGAGACATCAGGAAGGAGACAATCCATAATTGGATTGATGGCAATGGCAAACAGGACAACACTCAGCACGGAGCCCTGGGATACCCCGTTTTCTTGGGAGAAAGTACGGGAGAGAGTAGTGTTCACCCGCACCCTAAATGTGCGCTCTGCCATAAATTCGCGAAGAAAAAGCGGCAGCCGACCTCGATAGCCCCAAGAGAACAGTGTGCGGAGGATGCCTGTCCTCCAACAGGTATCGTATGCGCTCTCCAGATCAAAAAATATTGCTACTGTTTGGCGTTTCCGGAGAAAATTGTTCATGATATAAGTGGAGAGAGCAACAAGATGGTCAACTGCAGAACGATGCTTTCGGAATCCGCATTGGGCAGGTGTTAAAAGACTGTGGGATTCCAGCCACCACGCTAAACGGTAATTCACCATACGCTCCAAAACCTTACAGACACTACTCGTGAGAGAAATGGGGCGATAGCTAGAGGGGAGATGTTTGTCCTTTCCAGGTTTCGGAACAGGAACGACGATAGCTTCCCGCCATCGTCTGGGAAAAGTACTGTCGGTCCAAATTCGATTATAAGAGCGAAGGAGGTAACGCAGACTATGGGTTGATAAATGCAGCAACATTTGGACGTGGATACCATCCGGTCCTGGGGCGGAGGAGCGAGAAGAAGAGAGTGCATGTTGGAGTTCCCGCAAGGAGAAAACAGTATTGTAGCTTTCGTGATTTTGAGAGGAGAAAGCAAGAGGTTGCACTTCCGCTGCACGTTTCTTCGGGAGAAACGCTGGCAGGTAATTTGAAGAGCTCGAAATCTCAGCAAAGTGCTGACCCAACGAGTTAGAAATTGCGACGGGGTCCACTAATGTGTCATGCGCGACAGTGAGCCCAGATACCGGCGAGAAACTAGGCGCGCCTGAGAACCGTCGAAGCCGACTCCAAACTTCCGAGGAGGGAGTGAAGGTGTTAAATGAGCTAATAAAGAATTTCCAGCTTGCTATAGCGGATACAGTTGGCCAAAGTAGGATGGTGGCGGAAAACGCGGAGAGCACGTCGCCGCTCATGTATTGCATCACGGCATGCCTCGTTCCACCAAGGAACTGGGGGGCGCCGGGGCAATTCGGAGGTGCGTGGTATTGAATGTTCCGCAGCTGTAAGAATAACGTCGCTAATATGTGTGACCTCATCGTCGACGCTGGGAAAGTGACGGTCATCGAATGTCGCTAGAGACGAAAAAAGTGTCCAATCGGCTTGGGCAAACTTCCAGCGTCGTGGGCGCATGTAGGGCAGTTGAGGCTGCAGTCTAAGGACACATGGAAAGTGGTCACTCGAGTGTGTATCATCAAGGCCGAACCATTCGAAGCACCGAGCTAGCGGAACAGTACCGACCGCAAGGTCCAAATGAGATAAATTTGTCGTGGAGCCAGACAAAAATGTAGGGACCCCAGTGTTGAGGCAAACTAGATCTGCTTGGTGGAAGACGTCTAGCAATAGTGAGCCACGTGGACAAGGATGTGGAGATCCCCAAAGCGGGTGGTTGGCATTGAAGTCCCCAACCAGCAAATATGGGGGTGGAAGCTGACCAAGAAGATGAAGGAGATCAGCTCGTACCATTGGTGTGGACGATGGAATGTATACAGTACAAAGAGAGAACGTGTATCCGGAAAGGGAAAGACGGATGGCGACAGCTTGGAAGGAAGCGTTTAATTGGATTGGGTGATAATGGAGAGTTTCATGGAGATGATTCATGAGTCCTCCATGCGCTGGAGTGCCTTCAACAGAGGGGAGATCATATCGGACGGACTGAAAATGAGGGAGAACAAAGCGGTCATGGGGACGCAGCTTTGTTTCCTGAAGACAGAAGATGACCGGCGAGTAGGATCGTAAGAGGATCGACAATTCATCCCGATTGGCTCGAATACCGCGGATATTCCAGTGGATAATGGACATGGGGTGAACAGAAAATGGAGGAATGTGACCAAGGTCGCTGTCAACTCAAAAACTGCTCTGTGCTTGCGACTGACAGCATGGAATTGCATTCAGCCGAAGGCAGAAGATCCTGATCCATAGGTTGGTCAGGAGCAGCTCCTGCCACCAGCGATCGGCCGGTTGATCGGCCGCCAGCAGTGCGCCTCGACGACACAGAAGATGGCCGAGGGCGATTTCCGCCAGGTGGTGCTGTAGATGGGACACGCCTTGGTGGAGAAGGAGAGGAACTGGGTTTCTTTGTAGCCTTCTTGGAAGTATGATATTTAGAGGAAGGAGGAATCGATGGTTGGGAAGTTGCCGTACGTAAAAACTCTTCACGAGTATGCTCTTTTTTCGAAGTCTTGGTGTCTGACTTTTGGGGTCGAGAATTAGCAGAACTCGACGAAGGGTGAGCCAGAGTGTGGGCAGGCGAAAGTGGTGAGGTTGAACGGGCGATCTTTGCGCTGGCCGATCTGACGACCGTGGTACTAAAGGTGAGGTCGCAAGTCTGCGTGGCCGCCTCCTTTGTTGGCTGAGGAGAAGCAAGGACAGTGCTGTATTTTCCTTTCTGAGGCACGGTGGGCTGTCGACTGGCGAATAATTTTCGAGCAGCAAAGGTCGACACCTTTTCCTTTACTCTGATTTCCTGGATGAGCTTTTCGTTCTTAAAAACGGGAGCAGCGTGGTCACCAATACAGTTGATGCAGCGCGGGGATGGAAGTGGACAAGCAGCCTCATGGGCATCCTTGCCACACGTAACACATTTGGCCGGATTGGAGCAGGACTGGCTGGTGTGATTGAACCGTTGACACCGATAGCAACGCGTAGGGTTTGGGACATAAGGGCGAACGGAAATTATCTCATAGCCTGCTTTGATTTTCGATGGGAGTTGAACTTTGTCAAATGTCAAGAAGACAGTGCGGATTGGAATGATGTTCGTGTCAACCCTTTTCATAACCCTATGAACAGCCGATACGCCCTGGTCAGACAGGTAGTGCTGAATTTCTTCGTCAGACAATCCATCGAGGGAGCGTGTATAAACGACTCCACGGGAGGAATTTAAAGTATGGTGCGGTTCCACCCGGACAGGGAAGGTGTGGAGCAGAGAAGTACGCAGCAATTTTTGTGCCTGGAGGGCACTGTTTGTTTCTAACAACAGGGTGCCATTCCGTAATCTGGAACAAGACTTTACAGGACCCGCAATTGCATCGACCTTTTTCTGAATAATGAAAGGGTTGACTGTGGAGAAGTCGTGACCTTCGTCAGACCGAGAAACAACAAGGAACTGTGGCAACGATGGAAGAACTGTCTGTGGCTGAGACTCAGTGAACTTACGTTTGTGAGCAGACATAGTGGAAGGTGAGGAAACTATTGCGGAAGAATCCCCCATGATTACCGGCGTCTCCGATGGCACGCTCCTCCCTTGTGGGGGCCCTCTCTGAGGGCACTCCCGCCTTAGGTGATTGTTCACACCTCAGGTCACACCTCCCGACAAACGGACAGAGGGACCAATCGGCACTTTCAGAAGGTATCAGCTCGGGTAATCACCCCTCCCTGGGCCTGGCCATTACCAGGGGGTACGTACGTGTCCTACCTGTCTACCCGGGGCGGGGAATTACGCGTTACCCCGTCACCGGCTACGCATGGAAGTGCGTGGGTCGGCCTTCAGACACGCACAGGGAGGAAGAAAGAGAAAGGGAAAGGAAAGAAGAGAGGTCTCAAACGCCGCAGCGGAGAAAAGGGTAAAGAGAAGAGGTAAGGAAAAGAGAAGGACAAAGGAAAGATGAAGACATACAAGCAAGAAAGGCGAAGAATGCGGTATATTTACAAGCGTCCGTCTCCGGACGTAGGCACAAACCATACTCCCAGAGGGGGAGAAAGGGAAGGAAAGAGCCAGAGGTGAGGGGGGGGGGGCGAAGATGGGGGATGGGGAAGGATGCGGAAAGGGAAGGTATGCAGTCCGGAAAGGAAGGAAGGCCACATTAGCTCGGGGTCCCGTGCTCGCTACGCACGTATCCACGAAAGAGTTGTGGATCCCCTGGGGGGGACCTGTGCAGTGTATAGAGGTCAATCGGCGCATTGGAGAGACCAACGAGGTAATCTGTCCGCATCGGGGAGCCAGAAGGGAGCAAGAGAATGAATGGGAAGTTTGTCGTGTGACGACCAGTGGAATGAAGGGAGGACAGATGGAGAAGAAAGAGGAAGATCAATGGCAGAGAAGGTACCATGACCGGCACTGCAATGAGTAGGAGAGCCATCATTAAGAAGGGACAAGTCATGGTCTATGAGAAGACCTCGACTAGGTGGAAATGCCGAGCCATACAAGTGATGGTGAGCTTTAAAATCCCCAAGGAGGAGGAAGGGAGGAGGAAGTTGCTGAAGAAGGACAGTTAAGACAGCAGGTGTAAGAGTCCTGTCAGGAGGGAGATAAAGATTGCAAACTGTGACCTCAGAGCCCAGGTGGACCCTAACAGCAACCGCTTCCAATGTAGTTTGAATAGGAATCCACGTGCTAGCAATGTCTATATGGATCAACATACAAACATCACCTGAGGCCCACAGGAGGCTGACCTGATTTCGACATATGGCACACAAGTTGCAGAGTAAAATGAAATAAGGGATTTCAACTCCGGAAGGTGATGGTAATATCCTTTACAATTCCATTGGATAACCACAGAATGATGATTAAAATTGGGGGGGGGGGGGTGAACAGGCTAAAGCCAGTCATGCCACCAAGTCACCATCCATCACTAACAAGGAGGGGGCGACATCCATGAACAACAGGTCAGAGTCAGGTTGCAAAGGTGGGGATGGGACCTCTGGCGACACCAGAGGCTCCTTGTCCTGGGACTTATGTTTCTTCTTCTCCTCTGTTCGAGATTGAGCAGGCCTGTGTCGCAAAAAGGAGCCAGCTGCAGCAGGATTTGGAACAGAAAGAAATCGGCCAACCTGGGGGCCCACAGACCGTGGTTCTCGTAGTCGTCGTGTGGCAGCAGACCTTTGGCCTGGAAGGTGCCGGGAAGGGGGATCCCGGGAGGGGCGCCCTTGGCCAGCAGATGTCAAAGAAATGGGACACTTCTCTGGCTGGGGACGGGGTGTAGCACCTGGAGGGGTGGGTGTGGGAGCCTCAGAAGACGGGAGGGGAGGAGGAGATGGGTTTGGGACTGGGGTAAGGAAGGGGGAGAAAGGGGTGACAATATAACTAAAGCATAGCTAGACATCATGGACACAGGATGAAGACTTGCATACTTCTTACAAGCCTCAGTGTAGGTTAGACGATCAAGGGATTTATATTCGTGTATCTTCTTTTCCTTCTTATGAACTGGACAATCCGTGGAGAATGATTTCCATGACAATTAACACATACAGGAGGAGGAACACAGGAACTCCCTCATGGAGTGGACGTCCAGTAACCACAGAGAGAACATGAGGAAGACATGTGGCCAAAACCCAAGCACTTAAAATGTCTCATAGTTGGTGGGATGTATGGCTTCGTGTCACATCGATAAACCATAATCTCGACCTTCTCAGGGAGGGTACCCCTTCAAAGGCCAGGATAAACGCTTCAGTATCAATGCAATCGTCCTTGGGACCCTTCTGAACACGCCGAATAAAGTGAACACCCTGCTATCAAAGATCGTCCCTAAGTTCCTTATCAGTTTGAAGGATGAGGTCCCTGTGAAAAATTACACCTTGAATCATATTCAAAGACTGGTGGGGGATAATGGACACAGCAAGTGTGTCAAGATGGTTACCGGCACAAAGGGCTGCAGACTGGGCAGCTGAAGCAGTTTTGATCGACAACGAACCCAACTGCATCTTGCTCAGAGTCCACTTCACCAAACTTGTCAATGTGTTCCACAAAAAATAAAGGTTTGCTATTGGTGAAAGTATCCGCATCAGTCCTGGTGCAAACCAGATAGCGGGGCAAAGGTTTCACACGTAGCCAACGAGCCTGACCCTCCTCCCAGGGGGTAGCGATGGAAGGGAAGGCTGAAGGGGCAGAAGAAGCAGCACAAGAATCATATCCATGCAAAGAGACGGCTGTAGAAGAACGGCCAGAGTTCTGGACCCATATGCATTTCATTTGATACCACCCACTCTGATCAGGGGCTCTCCCCATGGGCGCCACCCAGCCACAACAAGGGCCATCCGGCACGACTGCCATTGCTGGGAGTTCTGATGCTCCAGGATGACGAGCAACCACTCCTAGGCTTACATGCACAGCTCAGGTATCAGAGGTGTGATCCCTGTGTTTTCAGAGGGCTCAACCAAAAGGGTACATAGCGATACCACCACATGGGCTGGCTACCATGCTGGCTATGCAACCTAGCTAGACGACGACATGAAGGAAAAGGTGGAGGAACTAGGAGGGCACGCGTCGGAGCCACTAGGTAAGGTGCTCTTCCCCAAATAGCTCACATTACGGAAGAGAAATTTAGTAATGGAGGTCAAACCCCAGAGGGGGACCAGAGAATGCCAAAAGGATGAGGTAATTATGCAACAAAACCAAACTGCAAAGCCAACATAACCAGGAGGATAGGGGGGCAACATAAATATGGACATCAAGAGAGGGAGAAGAGAGGGCGAAGGGGAAGGAGAAAGGACAGGAAGGAAGGGAAAGGAAATGAAACACAGCCCAGGAAAGGAAGGAAGGCTGGGATAGCTCGGGGCCCCTTGCTCGCCAAACATGTACTCACGAAGGACCGTGAGCCCCCAGGGCAGGTGGGGGGGGGGGGGGGGGGAGGGATTGTAAGGCAGTGGAAAAAAACGCTTCAATTTCACTGGAGGAAGACATCGTGAGACTGGGAAGGCATGGAACATTCAATGAGACAGTTTACGCCTCAGGTTCACCTGCTGCCACCAACTTATTCCCTAATCAGTCTATATCCATTGTGTCTGAGGGTCCGGTGAGATCTAGGTCCTCAGCAAACGACAGAATCTCTACCCCATCCTCAGCTGCAGAGCTTGTCGGTAACAGTGGTGTGCCGCAATTTCCTTGGTCTTAGGGGTCTTGTTTTTGGACTTTTCTCTGGCTGGGAGGGTTTCACTGATTTGGTCTCTGGGACTGAGGGTGATCAAGAAGCTCTACAACGAGCTGCTTGTGGGCACTAAAGCCACTGGCGGGCGTCATCTTTCCCATTAGCAGAAACCTGGGAAGGGAGTGACCCAAAGGACCCTTTCCTAACGAGAGTAGCTGAAGAAGACTTGCGCTTCTCTGGCTGAGAAGTGGGGACTGGTGTCCCCGACGGTTCAGGGGAGCGCTCCCGAGGTAGGTGGCGTGAGAGCAACAAGGGGGGAAGTAGCCCCTCACCACCAAGAGGGCAGGTGTAGCCTTCTGGCTCCGAGAGCCGACTGCAATTTGCGGAACTGATGGCGCTACAACTGTACCCGTAGCGGTGGTGTATGAGGTGGTCATAGCCACAGGATGTCGGTGCTCATATTTTCTCTTAGCCTCAGTGTAGGTCAGTCGGTCCAGGGTCTTGTATTCAACGATTTTCCTCTCTTTCCATAAAATCCTGCAGTCTGGCGAGCAAGCTGAATGATGCTCTCCGCAGTTGACACAGATAGGAGGCCGGGCTCATTGATTATTGGGATGTGATAGACGCCCATGATGTTGGAAGTACAGGGGGAAGACATATGGCTGAACTTCCAGCACCTGAAGCACTGCAACAGGGGAGGGATATATGGGTTGACATAACAGTGGTAGACCCTCACCTTGACCTTTTCAGGTAAGGTGCACCCTCAAAGACCAAGACGAAGGCACTGGTGGACACCTGATTATCCCTCGGACCCCGATGGACGCACCACGAGAACACCTTGCCGCTCTAAATTGGTACGCAGCTCGTCATCAGACTGCAAAAGAAGGTCCCTGTGGAAGATTATATCCTGAACCATATTTAAGCTCTTATGTGGCATGATGGTAACAGAAATATCACCCAACTTGTTACAAGTGAGTAATACCTGTGACTGGGCAGAGGATACTGTTTTTATCAAGACTGATCCAGATCACATTTTAGACAAGCACTCTACCTCCCCAAACTTATCCTCTAAACGCTCTACAAAAAACTGTGGCTTCGTCACAACAAAGGAGTCCCCATCAGTTCTTGTACGTACGAGGTACTGGGGTGAATAAGGTTTGCTGCCATCCTTAGCCTGGCATTCCTCCCATGATGGGGCCAGGGAGGGGAATGATTTAGGGTCGTACTTTCTTGCATTGTACTGGGATTTGGAGGGCTTAGAGATTGCTGGTGTTTGATCACCAGCAAATGATGGCGTGGTACACTTTATCGCTAGTCATCGACCCTGATGCCACCCACTCTGACCAAGGGCCCTCCCCACAGGTGGCACCCAGCCGCAGCAAAGGCCACCTGGCAGGATGGCCATTGCCGGGAGTCCAGATGCCCCAGAATGACTGGCATCTACTCCTTGGCGTACATCGGGAGTTAACAGTACAGGCATCAGCAGAGCGATCACTATGTTGTCAGGGGGTCTACAACCAAAAGGGTACATGACAGCCTCACCACAATGGTCTGGCTACTGTGCTGTATATGAGGTGCAAAGAAGTCCACGGTCATCATTGGCGCAAAAAGCGACACTGCATAGTGCGTGGTGGAAAACACACCCAGGAAGGCATCCTAGCCCAAGAGATGGAGAATGAGCTGGACTGCGGTGCGATGATGAGAAAGTGGGCTAAAGATCTCAAGGCACAATAGACACGATGCACCATGTAAGGTGCCCTTCCCCAATTGGCTAACTGTTCAGGAGAACTTTGAAAAACAGTGGTCAGTCCCTACAGGTGACCACCACATAAGGCCGAAACATGAGAGACTCCTTTTAGTTGCCAATTGCAACAGGCAGGAATACCTCGGGCCTATTCTTATCCCAAGACCCGCAGAGGGGGATACATATTGGCACAAGTCAGTAGTCTTCATGATTATGACATCACGTTTCCAACTGCTGCCAGCCACAACCTTCAAACAGCTGCTATGTATATTCTCAGTGAACATGTGTCCGATAGTAATTACTAGAGGATTTAATATTAGCAATGAATGATGAAGACACACAAACCTTGGATAACTACAGGCATTAGGATTTCCAGCTTAACCATGAAAAGACTGCACCAAGAAATTAAAACTTACTCAGATCCACAGGCTTAAAACCAAATATGTCAGCAGGTGTTGAAGTACCCGTTTCAATCATAATAAGGACTGCAGTGCAGATTGCAAAACCTTTAGCACATGTTGCAAATTTATCCTTTAGTGAAGGTGTGTTTCCTCAGTGACTGAAGATCTCAAAAGTGAGGCTAATATTTAAAAATGGAGACAGACATAAAATAGAAAACTACCATCCCATATCACTTCTTTCTGCTTCCTCCAAAATATTAGAGAAACTGATAAAACTGAGAGTCACTAGTTACCTAGACAATAATGAACTTTGGAATAATAATCAACATGGTTTTCATGCAAAACAAAGCACAGAAACTGCAGTCATAGACTACACACAAGAAATAAAAATTTGGAGAAAAACAAAATTGTAGTAGGAATCAATTTAGATCTATCTAAAGCTTTCATTGCGGTCTGCCACGAAATCCTCCTTGATAGGCTGGAAGCAGTAGGTATTAGAGGAAGAGTTAAAATGTGGTTTGAGTCATGTCTCAAGAACAGATCTCAGATTCTAGAGCTCACCACCGTAAATTCAAATAAAAAAATAAGGTTAGTTTCAGAAGCAAAAGAAGTTCCTTTAGGAGTATCCAAGGGCAGCATCTTAGGGCCACTACTCATGTCAATGATTTACAGTTACAATATGATACAGCCAAAATTGTACTATATGCAGATGACACAAGTCTGATAGTGAGCGACCTTAAAAAACTCGTTACAGTCAACTACTGACAAAATCCTAAAAAGTATTGAGACTTGGTTCAGTGCAAATAAACTTACACTCAATGCAAAGAAAGCAAATTACATACAGTTTGGTAAAATGATTCAGGATGAAGACATTAATCTAGAACTGGATGACAGACTAATAGAGAGAGTGCAGTTTGCAAAAGTGTTAAGAATGCATGTAGATGAAGCTATGAACTGGAAACACCATGTAAAATTTCTTACACACACTCAACTCAGCCTGCTTTGCACTGAGAGTTATTGCAATTGTTTGCACTCTTGAAGGCATCGGAAATTTCATTCTGTTGCCTTATTTGGAATAGTGTTCTGGGCCAGCTCAAAATCTAATTTGAAATACATTTTTATTTTACAAAAACGGGCTGTTCGAATAATTACCCACAGTCTAACACAAGCTCACTGCAGACCTCTTTTCAAAACGTTAGGAATACTTACTCTGCCATCAGTCTATATACTTAAATTTGTACTCTTAAACAAAGCTAGTCTAATTAATCTCCACACAAATGCAGACTGTTACAACTATAACACAAGGAACAAGAATGATCTCCACGCAGAACAATTAAGAACAACACAAACTCAGCAGCATGTAAGCCACATGGGCATTAAGCTCTATAATGCACTGCCTCAGTACATTAAAGATTTAAAGGACAATACAAATTTTAAATTGGAACTTTAAAAAAATTTTAGTTGATAAATGTAACTACTCAATAAATGAATATCTTGAAGTCCAAGAAAATGACTTTACGAACTAACCTCCAAAATTTTCTATCTTCATTTGTTTCAGCTTTTATTATACTTTACCACCTATAATACTAGTTATATATTGTTACTGACAAACAAATTACTATGAACCATTTATATGGAAAGAAACTAAGTTTGATGTCATTTATTATAGACAATTTCATTTTGTACATTCTATATTTTAATTTCTGTGTATGACAAATCCAATTGTAGACAATTTCATTTTCTATATTCTATATTGTTAATTTCTATGTATGACAAGTCCCATATCATTTGTATGATGATATGGATGCTAAATAAATAAATAAATAAATAAATAAATAAATAAATAAATAAATAAATAAATAAATAAATATTCCTGGCCCTTTGTGGTCATGTACAATTGCAACTGTCCAATGGGTTAGGAGAAACAAAACATAATGTGACATTGACACAATGAGACATCGTCATGCTACTAGATTGCTGTAGCTGCTGGCAGGCATAAACAAAAGAATAGATACACCCATCACAACTTTGAAAGCTCAGTTTATTATACTGTAGGTCTATGGTGATGCTAGCAGTCATACTACAGGAAATAATCCTACCTGAATTTATTACAGTTTTCATTACAATGAAATTTCTTAATAACTTAGAGGGTCTCTGGTGTGGTGAATACTACATCAAAACCATTGAAACACGTATACCTCTTATTGTTCACTTTGCTGAACAAGTGTACCAGGAATGCAGCATAACTAAAAACAAAAATGCACAAATGCACCCGCACACATCTAAAAAATGATGAAACTTTTGCATCCTTGTCACAAAATTTAGACCTATCACAGCTTTTGGTGACCATGTGGAAAAAGTATATTGCCTGTCAGTAGCTAAGAAATTGTCGAATTACTTACAACCAGTGTGGGAATCTCAAAAACAAATATAAACAGAATCTGAGGAGGCAAGGTAAGGACAATACCTAGAATTGCACCCAAAATGACCCGTGTACATTTTCAGTTTCTCCTCAACTACACAGTTTTTACTACTGTGGTGAATGTTGTGTTTTTTACTTTGGCTATCTATTTTATGTTGTGAGGATAAAGTTCCCCTCACATAACTTTAAAGTTTTTTAGTGTGAATTTTCGCTTTGAGATAGTGAAATTAATATACAAGAGAACAAAATACATAAATGCAGGAAATCAAGGAGGCAAAAGGGAATACAGATATCTGAATATTTTGACTGTCAGCAACTGCAGTATGATGAGCAAGAATGATCAGAGCAAAAATCCAAACAGAAGAAGACCATGTGTCTAAGGGAAATACAAATGCTGCTATTAAGAAAATTTAACAGACCTCTGCAGAAAACTGAAGCACCTGTATGAATGTTAAGAGAACTATCAGAAGCAAGCAAACAGGGCAAGAGTGATAGGTCTAAGGAACATGCAAAAAGGCTGTACAAATGAAAGAAACAACAAAACAATGTCAAGGACTGGGAAGATGAGGTGACAAGACCTGCTATACTTTGACAATGATGTGACTGAGGACTGAAAAGCCTAAGTTGAAACAAGGCACATGGAGTAGGTGACATCCTGCAGAAATATTGAGATGCTTGGGGAACAGGCCTTACCAAAATGAGTTCACCTGGCATCCAAGATACAGGAGACATGCAAAGTATTGGGTTCAAAAACATAATAACACCATTCACCTGATATGCAAGATATTTGATACCCAGAATAGCCTCTTAATTCAAGAAGAAAGTAATAAGTTGTTCAAATAATTCACGGGCCTGCAGAAGGGTGATCTCAACAGCCACCAATATTTCAACAGGAGTGCACACTATCATTCACCAGACACAACTGCAGCACTGTGTAAGGGAATTTAAAACCTCTATCTGTGGACAAATTCTGGAAAGATAGCAAAAGCAACACATTATACACCCTAGTGCATCACACAATCAAATGTAACAACAAAACATTGACAATGTAATGCAAATGGGCAGACAAAAAAATTCCACGTGCACTTACAAAGGTTTAACTTTTGGAGACAGTGGCTCCTCCTCCTGGCAGAATGGTTGAAGGGGAAGGAAGAGAGGTGAAAGAAAGAAGACTGGAGAGTTTTAAGAAAAGGGATACTTGTTCAGGAAAGTCACCAAGAACCCCATGTCAGGGGAGACTTACAGGATGGGATGTGAAGGGAAGACTGATCGTTGGGGACTGCAGTGGATGAGGTTTGAAACCTGAGAGCTTAAATGTAGAAGACAGGGTAATACGCAAGACAGAGATTACTACTGAAACACTGTGTATGAGTTAATAAGGGTAAACACTGTCATTGTATATAACAGGGGTAGGATGGGGATGGGAAAAATAGACATGGCAGAAAATGAGAGTTGTACAAAACTAAAATGGAGTGATGAAAGGAGTAGTTACAGTACATAAATGCTGAAATGTAAGCAATTAACATAAATTAAGACCAGGTAGTTGGTGAGAACCAGGGACATGTTGCATCAGTTCTCACCTGTGGAGTTCTGAGAAAGCAGAGTCTGGGATATGAATTCAGATGACACCTGTGGTGAAACAGTCACCGAGGTAATGACTGTCTTGTAGAGCATTCTCTGTTACAGGATATTGCATGTTGCTGGTATATCCCCTCTGCCTACGTCCCTTCATGCTGATTAACAACTGGGTGGTACTTATGCCAACGTAAAAGGCCAAACAGTGTTTACATTGCAGCTGGTATATGACATGTTTCATTACGTAGGTGGCTCTCCCTTTGATGGTACATGTTTTGCCAGTTACAGGGCTGGAATAGCTGGTTGTAGGAGGGTGTATAGGGCAAGTCTTGCAGTGGTGACAGTCACATGGATAGGAGCCGTAGGGTAGGGAGAAGAGTGCGGAAGGAGCATAGCGTCTGACAGGAATGTTGCGGAGATTCGGAGGGCAACAAAAAGGTATTCTATGTGTGGTGGGCAAATTCCCAGAGAGAATGGATCTCATTTCAGGGTATGATTATGGAAAATCATGGGTTGTTTTTTTTTTTTTTTGGGGGGGGGGGGGGGGGACTTCCTGGGATCTTCCTGGGATCCATAAGCCTTCAGCCCCTGGTTTGCTTTTGATACATTGATGACGTCATTGGTGTATGGACTCATGGTGAGGCTGACCTGTTAAAATTTCTGGACCCACTAAATTCCTTCTCCCAATTAAATTTCACATAGTCCTACCCTGAGTCCCATGTCACTTTTCTTTATGTTGATCTAATCCACACTGAAGACAAGTTACACACTTCTATCCACATTAAACCTACTAACTACAGTACATACATTTTGACAGTTGCCATCTTTCCAGTGTCAAATGTTTGCTCCCATACAGGCTTGGAATTTGAGGCAAATGTATTTGTTTGGATGCAGACTCTTTACAACAATACAAAAATTTCATCTCAACCTTCACTGAACTTCATTGCCCTAACAGCCTAGCTCAAAAACAGATTTTCTGGACCATCACATCCAATCCTGGTACTACTGATTCCTCCAAAAATAAACTCTGGAGCACACCACTTGTCACCCAGTATTATCCTGGTCTTGAATATATTATTCAGCTACTTCAAAATTCTTTAAGAGTGTAAAAACCTTTTCTTCTGGCCATTTTTGTATATTATTTTTAAAGGTATTAGGAGATGCAATGCGCCTGCACAGGTAAAGTGTTAAAAAGCTTTATTCCCATGTGTTCATGCTTGCCAGTCATGTTTTTTTAAGTCATGTTTCAGGCATGTCTATCAATGCCTCATGAGTATTATGATTATGAATGGACTCCTCAAGGCTGTAACTGTTAAAATTTTTCTTTACATAAAAAATGCAGCTGCATATGCTGAGGCGATATAAGCCATGGGGTAGCTATACACAAATATACAGATGGTGGTAGTATCATGTCCACAAGGTAGCACATTAGCAGAGCCATCATTTGTACTCATGTGAAAAGGTTTATACAATGGGAATTAACAGACTTTGAATGTGGAATAGTAGTTGGAGCTTGATGCATGGACACTCCATTTAGGAAATAGTATGGGAATTGAATATTCTGAGACCCACAGTGTCAAGAGTTTGCTGAAAATATAAAATTTCAGGCATTACATCTCACCAAAGAAAATGCAGTGGCTGATGGCCTTCATTTAATGTCAGACCAGCGGCATTTGTATAGAGTTGTCAGTGCTAACAGACAAGCATTACTGCATAAAATAACCATCAATCTTGGATGCACGATGAACATATCCAGTAGGGTAGTGCAGCAGATTTTGGTATTTATTAGCTATGGTAGCACACAACTGATGTGAGTGCCTTTGCTAATAGCACCACAGTGCCTGCAATGTCTCTGCTGGGCTTGTGAGCCTATCAGTTAAATCTAGGCAACAGGAAAGCTGTGGCCTGGTCAGATGAGTCCTGATTTCGAATCTTTGTTTGCCAGCAACAACAATACAGAAATGAACATCAAGAAAAGATTAGCAGTGGGAATGCAATGCCAGTTTTCCCTCAGGGAGGCACTCAGCTCAAAATCAGTATTAATAAATACTAAGATGAGAATATGTAAAAGTGATATGCCCAGCAGTTGTGTACTGTTCAGAAACCTGGAACATCACTAAACAGATAAAGGAAAAATTAGTAATATTTGAAATAAGAGTAATGAGGAAGACATGGAGACTGATTTTAGACAAAGGAGAATGGAGAAGAATGATGTAAGACAGATTGCTCTCTTCAGTCAACAACCAACAATCCTACAGAAGGTGAAGAGCAGAAGAATCCAGTGGGCAGGCAGCGTAGCCTGGATGCCAGAAGACAGTTGAAGAGGGCATTTGTGGGCAAACAAACACCAGACACTCCATGAGACATCCAAGGTTGTGCTGGATGGGTGACCTGGTGAATAACCTTGTAGGCCTAGGGACTGAAGACACCTGGAGGAACTGGGCACAGAACAAAGGAATGGAGGCAGTTTGTGGGAGCAACACATGGTCTACAGGGCCTGTGACTGCTGGATATGTATGTATGTATGTATATTAAGAGAGATGGGGCTATCAGTGTACATAATTATTTAAAATAAGAGATGCAAGATATTTTAGTTATGGATACTCCAGACATATCCCACCCTGTTGACAGTGGGAAAAAAGCGTAACAGGAATTCGGCAAGCTTTCCAAAAAGATACACACTTTACTCAACAGATGATTAATACATGACAACTTGTCATATGTGTGTTCTGTATGACTGTTCCACATTAATTTTGAATCCAGATATACAACAATAACATTAAGAGATATACACTCATTGTCAACATTCAATACTTGTTTGGAGTATAGCCTCATACGGAAGTGAAATACAAATGATTGGCAGGGCAGACAATAGGAGAATAGGCTATTTAAATGTGGTTTAAAAAAGAATTATGAAGGCTTGATAAGTAGGCTGAGTAACTAACGAAGGAGTACTGTGTTGAATTGGGGACAAAAGCTTTCTGGCACAACTTGATTAGAAGACATGTCAGATTGCCAAGGACATGCCCTGAGGTGTCAAGGAATATTAAGTTTGGTACTGAAATGAAGTGTAGAGGTTAAACAGTTGTACAAGGAGACCAATTCTTAGCAACACTAAGCAGACTCAAATGGATACAGCAGCAGTAGTAATGCAGAGAAGACGACTTGCAAAGGATAAGCTGAATAGTACCAGTCTGGACAACAACCACCACAAACAAACAACATCTTACAGTCTGTTTTATGCCATTACATGACTGGAATGAATGGCTATTCAAATAAATTAATAAATAAATGTAGATGCATGAAAAAGTGACATATTAGGAACACTACAATCATATAGAGGAATTTAGGAAGACGCAGACAACTGATTTAACATTTTGTCGAAGACATTTGGTCAGAGCGTGATACTGGACTGCCCCTGAAATCTTGCTTGGTGTGACAGACTGATACACAATGTAACGCAAAGTCTAGGTTAGGTTGAATGGTGATAATTTTGTTGCTAGTTGATGAGGTCAATGAACATGAATTTCTAAGATTCTGGTAAAAGCCAACCTGGCGTGTAGGCTAATGTTTATGTTCACACGGTATATTAATGCTCTTTGCCATGGTTAACTCACTTTTCATTATAAAACACAGAACCTTAAGGTAAATTCAGAAAATTTGTAACAGGTAATGGACCCATCTCTGATGGGTATTTTGATCCTAAAGAGTGTAAAGTCATCAAAAATGCCTCCTCCCCCACCCATCTGCTTAAGTGGAACCCTTGGTCTCCTAGATATGTATTGTCACGCACTCTGCAGGAATCAAGTGTGGATAGTAACTTCTGCTTCTACCACCATTTAATGGAGTGCACAAGTTGCCCACTTTCACCATTACATGTTTTGGCAACAAAGATTTTGCAGATGTCCAAAAGACATTTTGATCCTGCAGCCACTATGAATCAAGACACAAAGGATTAAAGACGTTAGCTGTCAATGGACATTGATTTATATCAATGGAGCATGTTGAAAACTTGTGCCAGACTGGGATTCGAACCCAGGTCTCCAGCCTACTAGGCAGATGTGCTGACCACTATGCCACCCAGACACAGTGGCCATCATACCCACATGGACTAACCTAGATCACTACTTGTTGGACACAAATTCTCAACTTATACCACACACTGATGCAGTGTCCTAGCTCATTAGTTGTAGAGGCCGGCATAGTGGTCAGCGCATCTGCCTAGTACGCTGAATACCCGGAGCTCGAATACCCGGAGCTCGAATTCCAGTCCAGATCAAATTTTCTTCTTGCCTCATTTATATAAATTAATTCCTACTGACAATTAATGTATGCAATTACTCTGTGAAAATATTTTGCACTGCATTACATTTTTCATTATTTTCCCAAGATATTGGCAGATAAACCCTTCAACTTATTTTTGTGTTCCTATATAGTAAGATTCAAGTTTAATGTTAATGATCAGTCCCTTTAGATGTTTGGTTAATTTATTTGGTTAACATAATGTAGGTTGTAGTTGTGTAAACTGGACTCCTTTCAGTATCTGAAGCAGATCCGTTACCTTTTCATGTTTAAAGTCTCCCTATATTAGTGCACACACGGTTATTCACTCAGAATTATATTGTAGATTCAAAGATGGTAGTGGGGAAGGAAGATCAAAGGGGACTAGTGTAGCAGGGGATACAACCTGTCGGCTTTGGACAATGACATCACAAGTCACCAATCGAGAAGCAATTCTTCTTAGTGTTGTAGCTCCCTTCAGTAGCTGATAAGTGTTTTTTGGCTTAAAAAAAAAACTCATGAGATAGAATAAACAGATCCACTTTATTAAGCAATCAGTAAAAAAACGAAACTGAAACATAACAGCAAAAGTGAAAATGGTAAACTGCTCTCTGGCGACTTGTGACATTGTCGAAAGCCGACGGGTTGTATCCCCTGCTACACTAGACCCGATCAAAGAAAGTGGTCCTCCTTAAATGACAAGCTACTGATGCAGTGCGCAAAAAGATGCATTGGAAAATGTTCAGTAAACAGTTTACTGTTCCAAAAATAACACTTATGAAGTTGTCCAATATGATAAACAGTACACCTGAGGAAGCAGCAAAAACAGGTAGACTTACAATTTTGGGTAAAAATTTGATGAGCTGATTTAGTATTGCCTTGCTATGGAAGTGCCTTTCATTGGGCTTACTCATAATGACATGCTAAGCATCGCTGTATAGTTGCTAGAGAATTAATACCGAACACCCTTTTAGAGATTAAACTGCTGGGAAAAATTGGGTTAGTCTTTGCCTTGAACGGCAGAAAAACCAAACACACAGAAAGAAAGCCTGTAGGTATGTCTACTACATGGCTCTTGCTTTCAGCAAAGGAGATAGAAATTCTATGATCTTCTGATTGGTGCTATACTACACAATCTGAAACTAGATCATGTTCTCTTATTTGATAGCAATTTCACATTTGGTACTACTATCATTACTTTTTGGAGGCTCCAATTTTGGTAATTATTTTCCAAACTCAAACATACATTTCAAAATATTTTTTCATAACATTTTAATAATTTTTTTAAGAGTAAAATATAAATGGTGGAATATAGGGAAATACGGAAGTGTCCGATCCCGCCCGTCTGCTTGGACCCATGACGTCACAAATATGGCGGAAACGACCATAAACCACGATTCCAGTATGGTACGTACACATTATGAGGGCGAAAATACACCTAAAAACAAACACACACAGTTTCCACAAAAAGCCTAATGACACTAATGGGACAAGCGCGGGAAATAAGGGGTTTTTGGGTGGGGGCAAACTAAATATAAACAAATTTAGACACCCACCCCCATACAAAACCCCACAAAACGACGAAAGAAACCGACATCACAAAACTCTCCAAATACCACTAAGCACAGTATCATCTGGAATCGGACACTTCCCTTGACCTATATAGCTCAACAGCAGCTCCCGATCCCATAAATTAGGATCAAACACTTCCCTTGGCCTATATAGCTCAAAAACATCTCTCGATACGAATACACAGCCACACATTGGGTTCGAACACTTCCCATGACCTGCGCACTGTTAATTTTATCCGTCACATCCATTGAAGAACATAAACAACAACAGATTAATTTTAGTAAAATTACCACACGATGTACAGCGAACAACACTAAATTAACCTTCACACAAAATCATTAACTCACTGAAATGAATTCCACTAAAACACAGCCGACACTAACAATTCTGGATGATGAGCAAAAGCAAACTGAGCCCATTACACCACACAAACGAAAACCCTGAACATACCACCAGAGAGCACAACACGACGACATCTACAAACACGCCTCACTCACAAACCAAACTCCGCGCCGTCATGACGTCACACACGACAACACCCTTACGTCATGGGTCAAAGCCGACGCACGGGATCGGACGCTTCTGATGACCCAATCTTCTGATTGGCGCTATACTACACTTCATCTGAAACTAGATTGTGTACACTTATTTGGTAGCAATTTCACATTTTATTTGGTACTACTACGATTATTTTTTGGAGGCTGCAATTTGGGCAGTTATTTTCAGAACTCACACGTTTCTTAAAATAATTTTAATTATTTTTTTTAAGAGTAAAATATAAATGGTAATATAAAGTAAGTATCCTGTGCCTTTAAAAGTTGATTTTTACTACTTTATTTTTATTTTTTAAATAAAGAAATTGCGGGTCTAGTTTTCAGCACTTTCCCCTCTACTGTATAGTTAGCACACCAACAAGAAAGTGACCCAGGTCGAAAAACGCCATTTTTTAGTTTGTCACTGAAAAATACGTGGGGAGTGCCCAACATACACGAAAAATGTAATGGAATTTACTGCCAACAACGCTTACTTTAAACTTAAAGAAAGGTTATATAATTTCAATATAAGTTTTATATTGTGTAAGTCGACTTTCTCAAATATTGGATTTTTTGAGTTGTGTTACTGGACTTGGTGGCATGCAATATATAGTAGGAAAACTACGAAACCGCGAAGTAAAGTTGAGAGGGGGTCCTCCGCAACTACTAACTTAACTGGTCATTCATTCAAGCATTCACAAATATCTTGTTTCCAGAAATTTCACCTGAAGAAATGTGGAACGACTTAAGTTAATTCTACAAATGCTGGTAGTAGGAACCACTGAAGGCTGCTTCTATAAAATATGAACCACAGCCGAACTGATGTTACTTAAAAACTTGAAAGAGGCAACTTACCTAAATGCCCATACACAGTTTTCACCGGCAAATTTAACTCATTGAGTGCACTTTGTTTTAAAATTAAATCTTGCAGGACGACGCCACCTGATAAAATATTGAATAACATGCAGGGGATTACAACACATAAAAAGAAAATACATACCGTGCCTTACGGAAATTATTTACAATAGCGCTACGCAATAGAACTACGATGCACCCGATATCGCGATGCTCACCTCCAAATATTCCAATTTGCAATTGAGATTTGCCCAAATTTTCGACATAGTCTCCGAGAAAATTATTCAAAAGATCTGCTACGATGTTTTCTGAAACCATTCTCACATATCAACCACACAGCGCTTCCGAAACTAATTAGCTATATATGGGTTGGAGTAAGTTTACAGTTCATAACAACGCGCGCACGAATGCCCGGGCGACACTGCCTGCTACAGAACCTGTTATCAGGGCACGTGATCTCATCAACACAGGACATGCGACAAAGTTTGTGGTTGGTTGGGACTTAGCGAAACTTCGACATTAGGTTTTGTAAATACCACGATGTCACCCAACCGACCTGCAGTCCTCTGCCGAAACCTACGACAGGCTGCGGCGCACACGTCAGCAGGCAAAATGCGGTTCTACACCTGTTAACTCGTAGCTGGGCACTTGCGTACTAACGAGAACTGGGAGCCGCTTTTATGGAGTCTTACTGGTCACTTGTACCACAACGAAATACGTAATTTTGCATTATGCTTAAAAGCACAGCTGAAATTGCTGCGTGAGGAGAGAAAAAGCAGTCAAATATTTGTGACAACCAAGATTAATAATTTAATTGAGGCTCGGTTTACTCTACATCCGTACTCTAGAAACTACCGTCAGTGCCATGGCAGACGGTACATCCCATTGTGTAGAGTGTGTGCGCGCGCCCCCGAAGTAATAATTCTAATGTCATCCACATGATTGCTATATGTGTGATACGTAAGGGGCTGTAGTACCTATACCCCCGGAGTAATAATTTAAAGCCGGTTCCTGAAACACTCTTGATAGACTTTCTCGGGATAGTTTACATCTGTCTACAAGAGACTGCCAGTTCTGTTCCTTCAGTATCTCTGTGACACCCTCCCACGGATTAAACAAGCCTGTGACTGAATTACGTCTACATACTCCTTCAAACAAAACGTTAGAAACTGCAGGAACTATTTCATATATAACTGGCTTTGAAATGAGGAACAAAGATGTACAGCTTTGATTGGAATCCACTGCTGCCAATAAATGTAACAGTAACTGCATGTCACTGCTTCACAGGGATTGCTTTCCAGAAATATGTGCCTCTCTTTGATTGCTTACAAATCACTCGCGCGACCAGTTCCAGAATATTGCCCAAGTGTGCAGATAGGACTAACAGGGGAAATTGAACGTATACAGAGAACGGCGGCAAGAATGGTCACAGGTTTGTTTGATCCGTGGAAGAGTGTCGCAGACATACAACAGCAACTGAACTGGGAGACTCGAGAAGATAGACGTAAACTGTCTCGAGACTGTCTATTAACAAAGTTTCAAGAACGGGTTTTAAATTATGACTCTAGGAATATACTACAATCCAATACATTACGCTCACATAGTGATCGTGAGGATAAGATTAGAATAGTTACTGCATGCACAGACGTTTAGTGCAGTGTCAACGAATTAGGTCCTGCGACTCTGCCATGCCATTAGTAAAACATTTGCACTTCGCCCCAAAGTGATTTTTTCTTCTTTTTTGTTCGTTAAACTAAACGACATAACTTTATTTTTGTGTACGGCGCTAAAATACAGAGCTCACGAATCTAGTACTGAGCAATAGTCTAGTCGACGTCAGTGAGCTCCACATTGCTAGCGTTACTAAACACATGTGAAAGGACACACACACACACACCACACACGTTGCTACACTGGCATTTCGCGCTACATACGTGAATGTAACCGGAAGAAACCCTAACAACTGTTCCAAAGGGACGTTCCCTCTGCCATGCACCTCATTGTGGTTTTCAGAGTATAGATGTAAATGTAGAGAGAGTTAACACTTGTTGCCCCCAGTTACAGACACTCCCATTATTTCAGTCGACTGAAGACTTTGCTCCATGTTTGACCTTCCATTCTGTCATAGTAGCACACAACAATACAAGCTGCCCTGTAATATTCATTAGAATTTCAAAATCGGATGGCGACACCATACTGAAGTAAACAAGAACAGTTTTTCAAATTCAGTTCACACAACACGTCATTACCGGCAGTCTTCTACAACGATGACTATGGCTTCTTCGTCTGCTTATTTCCTCGAGTACAGTATTATTAATGCAGCAGCACATATCATTAGCTCCTCCGATTCAATTGTCACAGCACACTTGATGCAAATGCACAATGTGAAATGTTTCCTGCCAGTTCAGCGTTCCGCGCGTTGCGAATACATATGTAACTTCCACACCACTCATCACTCAAAATCACACGATACACAGCTATGACACAGGAAAAAAATGGGATATACATGTTCAAAGCGCCAACAAAAAGTTATTTCAAAACAGTCTTATCCATCCTGGTATCAAACTGTACAATGCATCACCAGATACCGATTAACACATACAGAAAAAATAAATTTTTCTATGTTAACCCAATGAAGTCTCATACAGAAGAACATTTGTGTATAATCTCTCTGTATATAGCGTAACAACATTTATTTAAGCATTCATCATTAATTGATGTATTAATGTACAAAGGTATAATTATGTATAAAATCGTTAATATTAACATAAAAATCCAAATATATCTTGTGCAGCTGTAGATTAAATGAATCAATAAATAAACAAAAATAAAAATAAAAAAATGTTTGCCGTTAGTGTAGATGCGAACACGCACAACGAAAAATGTTTGCAATATGTTGAGGAACAAACTACAAATAATTTTGCGAACAGAAACTTATTTTTAAACTCATTGTAAACGCGATTTAATACACACTGAAATATTCATTAATATTTTCTCTACTATGCGGTTTAATACACACTGAAATACTCATCAATGTTTTCTCTAGCACCATAAACAAATTTCTCAGTTTACCTGGCGATTGTATTTATAACGAAATGTCTTTTCAATATGGATCGAATGTTGGCAACAATGATGACTGGAGTAAGAGGAAGTCAAGATTGCTAGGCGTGTAATAAATATAACAGCAGGCGCCTGTGATCGTACTCATATAATTTCAAGTCCTGTAGAGTATATCATCCTAAGTCAAGGTTTATACGCATCAATACGATAATTCTGCTACTTTTTTTTTACTTTATGAGCAAGAAATCGTTGCGAAACAACTCTACTCTGCATACATTATTGGGGTAATATCAAGTGATCACGAAGTTTGTGCACAACGATGACACAGGCTCACAATAAGATATTTAGCTAAGGGTGGAAACGTTTTCCGTTCCACACCCCTCGCTGGAACTTTGTGATGCAGTAAGGTTCATTTCAGTGGTCTTTGCCCATTACAGTTTGGCTTAATTTAAATCTTTAATTGGTCGTGCGGTTCTCGGCGCTCCAGTCCGGAGCCGCGCTGCTGCTACGGTCGCAGGTTCGAATCCTGCCTCGGGCATGGATGTGTGTGATGTCCTTAGGTTAGTTAGGTTTAATTAGTTCTAAGTTCTAGGGGACTGATGACCACAGCAGTTGAGTCCCATAGTGTTCAGAGCCATTTGAACCATTTTTTAAATCTTAAACTAACAATGAATTTCGGCTAGCCTACATGTTTCCTGCAGTATATGATTTCTCGTCGCTGCTGGTTATACCGATATCTGTGCTGTGAGATGTTTAGCAGTCATTCTCAGCTGTTCGCGCTCTAGTTCGGTTAAAAAATGCAAAGACAAACAACATACAACCTTAACATTTTGTGTATAATTTGTTGAGCAGACGTAATGTCAAGTAGTGATAAAGAGGTTTGTTATGTTTCTACACCAAAGAAGAAGAAGATTCAAAGAGGTGAGTTGCAAAAACTGCGAAAACTTGGCACAGGCGTCAACAATATCACGCTGCATGGGAGGGGGATTCAGCATTTCGTTCAGCTAGCAAAAGACCCAAATAATTGCTATAGGGCAAAATGCAAATACTGTAATGATTATGTAGTATCTACTCAGCGTTAGAGAGGCCGGCCGTTGTGGCCGATCGGTTCTAGGCACTTCAGTCTGGAATCGCACGACCGCTACGGTTGCAGGTTTGAATCCCGCCTCGGGCATGGATATGTGCGATGTCCTTTAGTTAGCTTTAAGTAGTTCTAGGGGACTGATGGCCTTAGATGTTAAGTCCCATAGTGCTCAGAGCCATTTGAACTATTTGTGTTAAAGAAACACATGCAATCAAAAAAGTTGCCATGTTTTTGTCAAAAGGCACGACAACGCTCGACAGATTGCGAAAGCCGAGCTTAAAATTGCGACATTCCTCATAGCAGCTAATGACGTTCCTTTTAATACAAGCAACCATTTGACATCTGTGTAAAATAGCGCGTTTCCTGAATCTACGACAGCACAAAATGTTATGTAAAGGAACAAAAACATGGCTGTTGTACGAAATGAAATTCCATGATGACAGATGGAAGTGCCGATATTGTTGCTTCAGTCAGTTCTACTTGTACCATAGTGTGCAGTTATGTCGGAATGGAAAGCCAGACATGAGCAAACTCTTCAATTTGACTGAAATAATAACTGTCAGTAACTGGGGCTAACCAGTATGAGAAACTCACTCTGCATCTACACCTACAGCTACATCTGTAGTCTGCAAACCACTGTGAGGTTCATGCCAGAGGGAAGGTGACATCATATCAGTTATTAGGGTTTCTTGCCGTTCCATTCACGCATGGGGCACGGGAAGGATGATTGTTTTAAAGCCTCTGTGCCTGCAGTAATTATTCTAATCTTATCCTCACGATCTCTGTGTGAGCGATATGTAGGGTATTGTAGCACACTCATAGAGTCATCATTTAAAGCCTGTCTTGAAACTTTGTTAATAGACTTTCTTGGAATAGTTTACGTCTGTCTACAGAAGTCTATCAGTTCAGTTTCTTCAGTATCTCTGTAACATTCTGCCAAGGATTGAACAAACCTGTGACCATTTGTGCTGTCCTTGTCTGTATACATTCAATATCCTCTGTTAGTCTTATCTGGTATGAGTCCTAAAAATTGAGCAATATTGCAGAACCGGTCATGTAAGTAATTTATAAGCAATCTCCTGTGTAGACTGATTGCATTTACCCAGTATTCTACCAATAAACCAAAGTCTACTATCTGCTTTACCCACAACCGAGCCTATGTGATCATTCCATTTCATATCCCTACAAAGTGTTATGCCCAGGTATTTGTATGAGTTGGCCAATTCCAGCAGTGAGTCATTGATAGTATAGTGGTAGTATACTACATTTTTTTGTTGCGTTAAGTGCACAATTTTACATTTCTGTACATTTAAAGCAAGTCTACAATCTTTGCACCACTTTGAAATCTTATCAAGATCAGACTGAATATTTATGCAGCTAGCAGTACCGCAAGCCTTAGTACAGCATATTTCATTAGACTGTGCAAATGCTACAGTGGGGAAGCACAATTCACTGTCCAGTCAACTAAAAAGTTTCTTCCTGGTATCATATTAACAAAATGCGATTATCATTCAATTTGCTTGTGTGCTATTGATGAATGGAAGGCACTTCCCAGTCATTGTGAGGAACTTGCAAGAGATGAACATAATTACTTCATAACAAAGTTGTGAGCAACAACTTCAGCTAGATCAATTTAAAGAAAATATGCAGCTTGACATACATAAAATACTACATCCAGTGCAGACACACTTTCTTTCACTTCTTTCTGTTGTCAAACGAACGTTGGAACAGTGGGATGCATTAATTTTATTTATCATAGATCAGTGGGTAACAGAAAAAGTTAAGTTCTTAGAGACCTTCAACTTGCTCTGTGATCGATTTCTTAAACTGTATTTTCAATTTGTAAAGTGGATTTTGCCTAAATTTAATAGAATGAATGGTTATTTCTAATCTTCAGAAGTGTAGTGCTAAATTTAAAAAAGCAAATGGGAAAAAAATTTAAAGACTTTTGATAACCTAAAGGGAACAACATTATGTTCAAGAATTTCTGGATACAGTTATTGTGGATCCTGTAGAGGTTGCAGACACAGTCTAACATGTATGTTAGACTGTGGCTGCAGATGAGACTAATTTTTTGAACATTAACAGCAAGTACTTAGGTGTAGATCTTCTGGAAGCAATGACATCAAAGAATGTGTTAGTCATGCCCGATGTTATAAGGGAATGTAGGGAGAGATGCCCTAGCCTCTTAATCTGTGGATGTAAAAGAATTTAGGGGCAGTTAAAATTTAATGACCCTCTGCTAGAACATTTATCTATATTATCTCAAATACGATCTTTCTCTAGTACAGAGACAGGAGTTACACCGACTTTGCTATTAGGATAATTACTGGTTCTGCATATAAGGCACACTGTAAACCATTGTTCTGTGAACAGAAAATCATGACTGTTATAAACTTGTACATATACTATGTTCTAATTTATACGAAGAAGAAATTACCAGAAACAAAAACCAGAGAAAATGTACATAGCCACAATACAAGAAGGAATAGGTGCCTCTATATTCCTTGCCACAGATTGTCAAAGTCACTCAACAGCTACGAAATCATGGGGTACAAATTATTTAATAATCTTCCTCAATCTGTTCAAGAATTACCTGAACAATTATTCAAACAAACAATTCATGATTGGCTAGTCCTCCACCCATTCTATGACATAAGAGAATTTATCAACTGTAATATAATGCTATAATGTTAACAACAAACCTGTTGTTTCTTTCAAACTATTAATTGTATTTTAGTATGTATATGACGTTGTCTATTGCTGTAACGGCCGAATGACAATAAAATTATTATTATTATTATTATTATTATTATTATTATTATTATTATTATTATTATTATTACTGGCAAATCTTGTATCATGAGTTAAATCATTTGAAATGCAAAAATTGGATGATGAATGGCACTCTTTACTCATGGATGTGCGCCTGTTAGATTTCTCTTCAGAATCTGAGCTTGATACATTGAGACACAAGGTATGTTTAGTTTTCCGTTATTGCCAAAAAACTGTAAGCTATTTGGTTTTTACTGTTTGCATCCTTATTGGCAACTAGTGAGATTATTTAATGCACAAAAAAAAGTGAGAGATGAGATATCCCAGTTTCAAAAATTGCAATATTTTTTTTTAAATTAATTTCTTTTTGAATCTTTGGTTTCAGTAAGATATTCAGGATGAAAACCAAGACAATAAATCAGTTACCTAGGTCAACAATGAATGGTAGTCTCCTGGCATCACACAGCATCAAATGGTCCAGCGACTGCTGCATTACATTCCAGCCGACCAAGTCTATAATTGAAAGAATGACCACTGCTCATCTTTGCCACTGAAGGATGTAGATGAAGCTGATAAGTTTCCATCTGTATCAGCCAATTATATTAAGGTCAGTGACAGTGAACAGATTCGTCCAGGCACCCAAAAGTTCTAGCAGTGACATTACTTATTTCTATTTTATTTTTAAATAGTTTTAATATATTTTTTATAATCATGGACCTATTAATACTATCAGCCTAGGCTAAGATGGTAGTAGGTGGGCAGAGATTAAAAAATAAAATGTATATTTTCATTTGTAATATGATGTTTTTATAGTGAGTTGCTTACACTTTGTGTTTGGATGTAGTAATATTTTTCTACCATGAATCATTTAACACACTCACAGCTTAAATGCACCCTTAAATTGTGGTGTGAGAGACATTTGCCCAGGGAGAAATTCCCCTACAACAGGCACTGTTAGCAGAGCCTCATAATTCCATGAAATCTCATCGCTCCGGGCTGCTAATTACTGAAGGACAACTAGTGTTGCCAGGAAATGTCATTCAAAGTTTTGCCTCTAACAAAAGTCGATCCCCGTGATGAAATCTATCACCCCTATGCATCTGATACAAAAACTTTGAAACACTCTGCATATAAAGGACCTACCACACCACATTAATTGTAACCTCAGACTTTGTTTGGGCTGATGCAGTTATATTATAGTGAAGTACTCTCTGAAAAAAGCTGCAGTCAGGTGTGAATAAGATGTCAAAGTGGTGCAAAGATTTGCTTTAAATGTTCAGAAATATAAAACAGTGTACTGCACAAAATGTATCCTGTGAGAAAAATATCTGAGAGTCACAATTTTAATCAGTCAACTCATGCACATACCTATGTGTAACAGTTTGCAGAGATATGAAAGAGAATATGGGATCCATTGTAAGTAAATCAGATGGCAGGCTTCAGTCCATTTGTGGAATATTAGGGAAATAATGCAATCACCCTATAATGGCGACTGTTTATGGATCACTCACTGGATGTACCTCATTTCTAGAGCCAACTTTAAATGAAGAATCTAAGAATGTACTATAGCCCCATACATGCAGCTACTGTATGGATCACAAAGACATCGTCAAACTAATTACAGTATGCACAGGGTCATTTAAGCAAACGTTCTACCTGCGCACTGTGCACGATGGAATGGGATAAAGGCCTAATAACTCTTACAATGGGAAGTACTTCTGCCATGCACTTCACAGCACTTCTTGCAGAGTATGGACTCCTGGCTAGCACATCACCACCACCATTATCATCATCTTAAAATTGTTATATATTACAACATTCTCTTCAACACACAACTTTATTTAAGGGGATAAAAACAATATAATGTCCTTTCATAATTTTAATTACACCTGAATTTTGGCTCTGCTTCCCAAATATTTATTACACACATCCCCAAAAATTGGATCCTACTCATGTTAAACATAAGCTAAACACTAATATTAAATGACGAGACACAGACTTTCATCACATCATGTTGAACAATACAGAGAAAAAGAAAAAAAAACATAGTTTATTTAGTAAAAATAAGAGATAATATTTACTACTTGTTCTATCTAGTGGATGACTATCTGCATACACAGAGAACATTTCACAGGTCATACAAAATTTCATTATATGCCAAATTTTTCCAGCTTGCACTTACCGGCAACAACTATAAATTGAATTGTTGTTAACAGAGTCTGTAATTCAGTACATCTGCTACCTCCAGTTGACAGTTCATTTTCTATCTTTCATTCTTTGCTAGAATACTCCTTGTCCAGTTCTGCTTTGAAGGATCATATTGTAAGCCATACAAGAAAAATTCTCAGTATTCATATTACAGGAAAAATGAAAGAAACCGAACATCGAGTAAGTTTCTGTTTTTGTCAGATCTGCCCAAACTATGATGTAAAATTGCTTCTCCTCTAATAGCTTGGGCAACTGAAGGCAGTACAAGGTTTAATACATTCTGCAAAATCACAAACTAAAACAACCAGCTACATTTGGATAACATTTTTCGAAATGTGGAGCCAGCTGCTGTGGTCGAGAGGTTCTAGGCACTTCAGTCTGGAACCGCACTGCTGCTACGGTTGCAGGGTTGAATCCTGCCTCAGGCAAGATGTGTGTGATGTCTTTAGGTTAGTTAGGTTTCAGTAGTTCTATGTCTAGGGGACTGATGACCTCAGATGTTAAGTCCCATAGTGCCTATAGCCATTTGAACCATTTGGAAATGTTCACTCGGTTTCTATGTTTCAATATTAGTTTTTGTTTATTCTTCCCTGTCGTTAGTGGTAAAACAAAGTTCTGTTACATGTCTTATAGTTCCCTATTCAGTTTTCATTTTAATATTAGGCCCACCTGCATATGACATGCACTGTATAAATGTGCACTTTTGTTAACATGTACTATCCTATTACCTATGTTGTTTTTCTGGCTGTATACCATAATGTGTTGATAAATTTAGAAAAAAACAGTGACAATATTGACCATGAGTAAAGAATCTGACCAGAAATAATACACACTTTCAGGGGTGCACTATTGAGCGCAATGAACCACTGAATCAGGTGCTTCTTCATGTCAAGGGTAGTTTGATAACATAAAAATAGGAAACAAAAAGGCACACAGTGATAACAAGATGTATAAGTACAGAGTGACACACATGTGTCAATTGAACTAAGGCTGATTCTTAGTCATAATCTTTTTTGGCGGAGAATTAATTGCAGTAGAAAAGACATAATGAGACTTGTTTGAAAATTATGATAAAAGGAGTTATGACTGTGAGACACATCAAGATGAAACTAATCCATCTCTTATGATTTCAACTCCTGATAATAACTTTTTTTTTTCCTTCTCTGCTCATTTCTCAGCATTCATAAAGTACTGTACATGTGGTAGGTATCCAAATACACTGGTGTCGAAAATTAAAGAAACAAACTGCTGTTTCCCAACCTGTGTCTAATTCATGATACAATCAGGCAAACTGTCAATAGATGTCCATACAGCCGTGTTCTGCACGGAAGATGGCACTGCAGTCAACGGAAAACCACGCCAACAATGGTGTCAGAGCACCTATTGAATGGACTTGTGTTTGCTGGGTCGCCCCACTCCACAATTGCTGTTTACGCAGTTATAGATGGTGCAGTAAGGCCCACAGAAGATACCTACCAGATTCTCTGCAGTGAAGGACCATAGGAAGAATGTAAACAGGACAGCCACTTACTCGTGTAGCCTGAAGACTTAACATGAATCGTTCTGTTGTATCTCGGATGTGGCGACAGTTTAGAGAGACCAAAACCATATCCTGAAGAGCAGGGCACGGATAATCACATGTAACATCAGAAAGAGAGGACTGTTATTTGGCTGTAAGGACACAATGGTACCACCTTAGTACTATGCAACAACTGGTACCTGACACAGCAGCATCCGCCGGATATGTTGTATCGAGGGCAACGGTATAGAGAAGGTTTCAACAGAGTAGCCTTTATTGTCAGACACCCTCTGTATGTGTGCCTCTGATGTGTCTTGATGGAAGGGAATGTGTAGAGTGGAGTCATCAACATGCCATCATGACAGTGGAAGAGATGAGTCCTGATTTGGTCTAGAAAGTGATTATTGATGGGTTCGCATCTGAAGGGAATACAGAACATGATTTCGAGACTCTAATATTGTGGAAAGAGACCAATATCAAGGTGGATTGCTAATGGTGTGGACAGGGATTATGTTGATCACTCGAACACCTCTTCATGAAATTGTTTGGATGAATCAGAAAGGTTTAATTGCTGTCAGGTATTGTGACAAGATCTTGGGATCTCAAGTGCAGTTGTTTTGGGATGCTGTAGGCTCAGACTTCATACTGATGGACGAAAATGCTCGACCTCACGGAGCATGAGTGGTTGACATTTTCTTAGAAGATACTCCATGCATGGTGTGGCCTGCTTGGTCTCCGTGTGTTAATCCCATACAACACGTCTGTGATGCACTAGGGATACAGTTTGCATCACTTCGATATCCACCAATCATTCTCCAAGCCTTTCGAGAAACTTTGCAGGAAGAATGGGCATTATCACCTCAACATGACACTGATGATGCTATTTACAGCATGCTCTGTCGTCATCAGGCCTGTATTACTACTAGAGGTGGTCACATCCCATAGTGAGCACATACGTCAGTTGTCAGAATATCTGCGCAAATCTGTTAAGTTGGATTTTACCTCTGCGCTTGTTAAATTCGACTTTCATCTCCATCTATGTACATACTCTGGAAGCCACCACACAGTGCATGACAGCTTCCAAAATAATTTGCTCACACACCAATCTTTAAATAAGCTGACGCCACCCAAAATTGACAGTCTGCACCTCGACATCACGAATGACAACTATGTCAGTCTGCATGCATCGAGTCGTGAACGCATTAGCAACGTCTGTGTAACAAGTATGTATAACATCCATTTGACAACACCACTTATTCACAGAAGTGTGTGTCCAGTTAGCTACTGTTAAACATTTGAATCTGTGCAGTGATTGATTTAACAGTTGAATCTTTCATTGATGTGACATTATGGAAAACATAATTGTGTGCTCTGCTCTTTTCATTTTGCTACCACTGCGTCAAGCCATTATTGTGTTCATCGATTATTGTATGACATCATTCACTGAGATGGTGTTATTAAGGTCATGTCTGGAGATAAAAGCATGGAGGTCTCTCCCTGTATAAAGCACATGAATGTGAAACTGGGCTAGGTCATTGCATTGTTTACAGAGTTAATAAATGTGGAAAGAACCACTTAACTGTCACAATTATGTAGAGTACATGTTGTACAGTATGAAGATACACTCGATGGTACTTGTAAGGAGACCGAGTGAATACTATAACACATACATTATTAGTTCACTTTAATACTACATAGATAAGAAGAATTACTTTACATTGTACAATCCATTTCCACAGGAATGTCTCAAATGTTAAAAACTGTCTCTGAACATTAAAAATCACTCGATACAGACAAAATACAGCTATCTCACTCTCTGTACAACTAAAAACAACCTCCACATAGTTCTTTACCTAATACCTTGTGCACAAAGCTGGTCTACTAGATGATGATGCTGTCATCTTTCTTGATGATTGCAGACTGGGGCTGAGTAGTATTGTACTCTGCTGTAAGTAAAAGAGCGAATGCAGTTGTGTAGTGAAACCTTTCTGGGTGTGGCTATGCCAATGTCACTCATTTATCAATGGGGCTTACAGCGGCTGTCTTTTATTGGGGTTGTGCTGTGAAGTACCAACCTCGCTTTGGCACTTTGCTCATCAGGCAACACCACCATATGTCATTTATATGATTCAGCTATTTCACTGACACATCAAGCTACAATACACTAAGGACTGGATTGGTATTGCATGTTTGAGACCACTACAATTGGAGCTGTACATAAATAGTAGTGGGTGCAGGAGCTGAATGCATCACCAGGAACATCATAATACATGATTGTTGTTAGCATATTACAATAATGTAATTCTAAAAGATATTTAAAAGATGAAATGCATTCTGATTCTAGCTAAGAATGTGATCAAGTTTATTAGGTGGATGGAAATTAGTTTAATAAAGGTCATTAAAGGATTAGTGCAAATACTGGTAGACAGAGTTAATTACTTTGTACTGAATGAATACAGCACAGAGGAAAATAAGAATCCATAGAATAGTTAACTTACTTACCTGGCTGAAGCTCCAGGAATCAAACAGCATAAACTGCAGCATTTCTGTAGCGTGAAGTCATTTATTTTGGATGGTTTGGATAATGATTTTCTTATCTGTGAGAACATTCATAGGAACATGTTAATGAGAAGACTGCTCACTCTGGAGGAATGATGTGTAATCCTACTTTTGCCTTTCTGGTGAATGATACTCATGATTGATGTAATGGTGTAATGAATTATTATATAAGGGATCGCAACTGATGTGTGAACATTTTATTTATTTTAGTGAGGTGAGCCATTTGGAGGAGTGATGCATACCTTAAAAGTGGGAAGGCAGTCACAGTAACTTTGCGAGAGGAAGTACCTGTGCAGGTGCAATTTTGACGTTCACTGTATTGGCTGGTCTACACAGAGAAACAGGTTTTCCTAATAGTAAATGCCAAAACTGAACAATGACTGTATAGATGTTAGAAGGCAGAGGATTACTGTAATGTAGGTATTGCAGTAATATTCTGAGCTGTCAGTCAGACTTGTCAAGTTGTGATTCACATTCACATCTTGAATTACAAAGCTATGTGTAATGTTCTCAAAAAAACAAATGTGTGTTGCAACAAGATTATTTTATCAAATATAAAGAATGTGTGAATGTGTATCTTAGAAACATCATCATATTTATTTTGAGAAAATAGATATTGTGCTAAATCATTGTCTTCCTGCACACGCTGTATAATTCAGTGAAGAAACTTGCAATTGAAACCTCCATGGGCAACCAGATGCAACCAGAATTGTATTTAACATTCGCTGCTGACACAGATCTAAACTTTGAGAATAATCACTGAAAACTATACAGTGCATCATAGTATGGGAAAATCTCCTGTGCTGAAAACCAAATAACAAATTGGGGGCACTGTTTTATGATTATAAAAGTGGAGTTATATTTAATGTTTTATAATTTTTTTGGGAGGTTCGGGTGGGAGATGTGAAGGTACAAACCCTTGTATTGTGGTTTGTAGGCTAACTGAAAAAAAAATTGTGCTTTTCATAATAAGTACAAACTGCTGTTGGATTTTTAATGTCTACTTAAGATGCCTCTAGCACCTTCAGGTCTTTTAAATGTTATCTGATCACTTTCCCTGCTCTGGAGCCACAAAGAATGGCAACAGAGAAAACAGTAAGTGTAAAGAACTTTTATTAGTAAAACAATGAAAGCTTGAGTGTACTGGTTGTAAACTTCAAGTGGATTTGATACACACTGCTATTTGTCCCTCTTATCTCAAGATGAAACAACCTATCCGAACTCCGGAGATGGGAACTTGCCCTTCAGTACATCCTCTCTTCTCGTCATCCGCCAGGCCTCAATCTCCGCTAATTTCAAGTTGCCGCCACTCATACCTCACCTGTCTTTCAACAACTTCTTTGCCTCTACACTTCTGCCTCGACTGACATCTCTGCCCAAACTCTTTGTCTTTAAATATGTCTGCTTGTGTCTGTATGTGTGGATGGATATGTGCGTGTGTGCGAGTGTATACCTGTCCTTTTTTCCCCCTAAGGTAAGTCTTTCCGCTCCCGGGATTGGAATGACTCCTTACCCTCTCCTTTAAAACCCACTTCCTTTCGTCTTCCCCTCTCCTTCCCTCTTTCCTGATGAGGCAACAATTTGTTGCGAAAGCTTGAATTTTGTGTGTATGTTTGTGTTTGTTTGTGTGTCTATCGACCTGCCAGCGTTTTTGTTCGGTAAGTCACCTCATCTTTGTTTTTATATATAATTTTTCCCACGTGGAAGTTTCCTTCCATTATATTGAAATAATATACTGTTACATAAACTGTACAGTTATTTTTGATTATGTTGAAAGTTAAATGAGTGTGCGCATTTTCTTTCTTTTATTCTTTTTTTTTCAAAAAAGTGAGTAGCACATTATTGGAAAAGCTCTAATTGAAAATTTTTCTCTAATCAGATCCCAAACCTATGACAATAAACAGGAAACAAAGCAGTGTGTTGTCCAGTCATACTGGAGTGAAGTTACTGTGCATGCTCAGATATACACACATCAAAAAAAGTTTTGCATCACCTTGTTTCCACGTGTTCCGGAACCTGTAGAGAAAATTGGAATAGATATCAACATGAACATCATTCCTGCCCTTTTTATTGCTCATGAAAACCACACATTGTGAGTTGTACCACCATACAGCGAGACATTCAGAGGTGGTGGTCCAGATTTCTGTACACACCGGTACCTCTAATAATCAGTAGCACATCCTCTTGCATTGATGCATGCCTTTATTTACATGGCATACTATCCACAAGTTGATCAAGGTGCTGTTGGTCCAGATTCTCCCACTCCTCAACGGCAGTTCGGCATAGATCCCTCAGAGTGGTTGGTGGGTCACGTCGTCCATAAACAGCCCTTTTCAATCTATCCCAG